>NC_091670.1:34842166-35142750 GCF_042453785.1 Malus domestica | reverse complement strand
ATGTATAATGATGTTCAGTCTCATTTCAAGGTGGTGGAGACTTGAAGTTAATTTTCACAAACCCACCACACCAAACAATAAGATGATGTGTTTCCTGCCCTCTAAAAATTGAAAAATAAACTATGAATCGATGTGTTGACAGCATATATATGTGTCTATATTGTAAAGACAACAACACAAGAGGGCAAAGAGGACAACTTCTTAGTTCATACCACATGGTATGCTCAACTAGCCCTCCTCTATCTTCTGTATTGTCAAACAAGTAAGAAAATGACACACACAGAGCCCCACTCATTTAGTTTTATAGTTTTGTGAGTAGTGGGGGCATAATTTTAGCTGACCCAAATTTGGAGGATCCCAGTATGCAATTTCGATGTCTATCTACCCTGCTGTTTAGTCTTTGAATGCTCGATTAGGGCATTGGTCCCAGTAGGGAAAAGAGGTAAAGAAATGGAAAGGTGTCATAAAGATGGCAAGTCCACTTTGCAGATATATCCATCTTCCAATCCATGCGCAAAGGTGGTGGGGAATTTTGATGGTGATGGAGTGGACAAAGCCATGGCATAAAATATGGATCTCCAGAAATTAAAAGAAAAGAAAAATATTAGGGTCCCATACATATGATGTGTAGTAAAATGTTGGGTGAGAGGCACAATCCAGCTATCAGCTTTAATCATCACCTTAAAATTTGATGTTGCTCCCTCTCCTCTCTCACAACACATTTTCCCTTTATAACATTGTCCCCATTGTCCCCACTCAAATGACAATTGACGAACGAGAGAGAGAGAGAGAGAGAGAGAGAGCGAGAGGAGCATATCCTTTATGTGGGAATTTTGAGGACTACCGTTGGTTTGCTTTAGGAATATGGATTTGGTAGGATAAGAGCGATCGTGGAGTAGAAGCAAAGGTTGGGCATAATATCTATGGGCGATTATTAATTTTCCATGGTGGAATCAAGAACCCGTAAAGTTTGAAGTATCAGGAATGTAATTCTGTTCAACACACATGCATAACACGGACCTTTAATTGCCTCCTTTTTTTTTTTGTCTTGAATTAGAAAATATATGCCCTTGTTGTAAGCACATAATCTCATCCCACCGACAAAAATCCCATAAGCTAAAGCCTACAATTCTATAACCTCTTCATCCCGTAATCCCATACATTGGTTTATTTAAGATTGCAACATCAAATCTAATTAGTGCAGACCCCATCATCTTCAATTTTCTCTATTATTTACTTGTTTTATAACCAAAAAAAAAAAAAACTATTTATTTGGTTTATGTTTGAAACCCTAAACTTAAAAGTCTTGATTACAAAGTAAAATATGGCTTTTCTATGTGGAGGGATAGGTGTTAGGTTGTTTTAATTTTATGTCTTTGTACAAGTAAAATTTCTACTCAATCAGATTGATAGATATTGGTGAATAAATAAAACTTGTTTTTCTTTTCAAATTAACAATTAATTTATAATACATGTGATACTTAACAATTTAAATTAAACATCAGTGACTTTATTTTTTTCTTTCTTTTAAATTAGGGTTCAACTACCTACTCCTTTTGAAGTTGAATTTAAAAAATCATCTTAACACTGTTTTGTAAATATATTACGAATAATGGTGACAACATATGGGAACTTGTTAAAGGTTGTCCATATGGAATGGCTATTTTTAAAAAACACACACATATGTATACAATTAGAGAGAGAGAGAGAGAGAGTAATTTCAAGATGTTTCTTTGCAACAAAAGTTTGTGGTTATGAGAGTAATTTCAAAGTCATAATCAACAAAGATGAAGGATTAAAAAAAATAACAAGGAGAAAAAGAAGAAGAGGAAGAAAACAGATGTTCTTCCAACTTTTCCTCTCTTTGAAAGAAGCATGTTTAGCGTTGAAGAGAAAGGGTGGTGGCACAGAAAGTAACCTAAACCTAAACTAATAGTAGAATTAGCACCTATATTACATACTCGATTAAATTTTGAGCCAGAAAAAATATAGTAAGACTATAAGCACAACTACCATGAACGTTTTTAAAAAAGGAGTTGAAAGAGTAATGTCGACCATGACGCTTTGTTGGCCACCCCCAACATTGCATGTGTGGCTATAAAGGAATCCAAAACCTTGAATCTTTGTCAAGACATATAATTGTCAAGACATACAAAGAATCTTCCAAAATTAGGTTAAATTATGTGCAACAGGACTTATCTCTTTTCTCTATTTTCTTAGCATGTGAATAAAGTCGTAGGGTGGATATGGTGCAATTTTCTAAATGGGATCTCAACGTTTCAGCATGCTGAGGCAGGTAGGCCTTACTGCTGTAATGTATCATCAAATAATAAAGTCGGTCTAACCAGATCTGCTCCAAAATTTATTATGGAAAAAGCATGGCCTGGTCAAGGATGGTGAGGTTGTCCTATAGGAGATTTAATAGATAGTGATAATATGATGTGTAACAACTAGAGTGGACAAACCCCAAATAGAAGAAGCCATTACAGCCACAAGTATAAATCATGAAAAAAATGTGAGAAGAAAAACAAAATTTGGTTGAGTTAAAATATCTACGAAATTGTTGATATTTTCGTCGAAATATACAAAAAATTGAGGACTGATATGGAGGGGGGTGTGAAATGCAAAGTTCACCCAATATTGGCGAGATATAGAAAAATCAATGAATATCGATGATACTTGTTGGAATCCATTGGGGATTTTGAACTTTTTCTAGAAATTTTTCTCTAGTTTCGACTAAATCTTAGTGAGTTGATATACCACTACATTGCAAATTTACATAATTTCCATCAAATGCAACTGATATCGATATTGATATATCCATCAATTTTCTATAAATTTTCTTATCGATATTTTCACCTATATAGATATTTCAAAATACTGGTCGAAGATTGAGTGAGTGGAGCGTTGAGAACAAAATTAGCAAAAGAGTATTTGGGCCAAACTCACATTTGGAGTTGGAACATTCAACCCTAGCAGCCTAAAGCAACTTCAACTTCAAGTATAGCCCAAGTTAAGCACACTTGAAAGGCCTACAAGCAGCAAATTTTGATTGTATACCCAATTATTTTCATCTAGTTATTGTTTTTTATTTTCATGCAAAACGGTAGTGGGAGAGCATGATATCGAACACAAGATCTCGGGAGCACGTGTAATTGTTCTTGGCGACTTGATTTACAAGTATCATTCGCTTCATCAGGTTAACGATGAAGCTTAACCAAACTGATCTTGTTGTACAATCTAAGTATTAACATGTCAATCCAACAATCAAAGAGAAGCAAGCTTGAAGAAGAACGAGCGAGAGAGAGAGATAAAAGAAATGAAGGAAAGGTATGATATGAAGGCAATAACAGAAAAATGAGAACGTTGAGTCAGGGCACGATTCAAATGCGTTGTTTTTAAGACTAATTTGTTGCTTTTCATTGTGCAAAAAGAGTTTAGAAACAAATTGTCTATACCCCCCCCCCCTTCAATCCCAAGCAATGAAAGTGTTCTAAAAATCGGCGCTAGACGGTGAAGGCCTAAATCGTTTCGAAAATTTGGTGTAAAGCTAGGCGGCACCTGGTTGGTTTTTTTATTTTTTATTTTTTATTAATTGTGTGCTTTTTTTTTCTCTTTTGGTTTCATGGTGGTATACTTTTGGAAATGGTGTACCTAATTTGCAAATGATGAATTTACTACAAGTTCATCCAATAGTGAAACGAATTGGAGCATTTTTTAGGGGATACATAAAAAGAAAATAAATAAACTAGATACAACAAGATTAAATAATTTAGTCTATGTCCAATCCAATGCAAGGTTCATGAACAAGAAGAATTTAGTCTACATCCAAGAATCCTCCTCATTATGATTTTATGCTTACTGTTTTTTATAGGGCTGGGCACGGGCCGGGCCGGGCCCAATTTTGAAGGGACCGGACCGGACCCGGGTTTAAAGGGAACTGGCCGGGGCGAGCCGGATAATGCAATTTCAGAATCTAGAACCGGACCTAACCCGCCCCGTTTGAAACGGGCCGGTCCAGTCGGTTCCACGGGTCCAGCAACATTTTTTTTTTGTCAAGCCCCCTGCAATTGCTGAAGACAAATCCCTCTGCAATTGCTAAAGACAAATCCCTCTGCAATTGCTGAAGACAAATCCCAGCCAAGCCCCAGGAACAGAAACAAAAAATAAATCCCTTCAATTTCATGTCAAAAATTTAATTCAAACACACATCTACCCACCCATTACACCAAATTCAAACATGTCGAAAATTTCATGTCTTTCAAGGTGGCCAACATACATTTCTACATTCACTTTCAGTTAAAAACCAAAGATTTTTTGAAAATCCATGGACATGCAAAAGCAATAAAACGAACAACCCACAACAGAAAATCCATGAAAATCCATCAAACAAGTGTTTTTGATGTGTTTAACAGAGGTCAAGACATAACAGAAACAATAGATCTGAAACAAGAACATAACAGAGGTCAAGATTCAAGAACCCAACAAAATCCATTCGAGTTTGATAGAAAGAGAGACTGATTTCTTGCATGCATTCAGAAATTAAAGAGAAAAAAAACACAAAGGAATTTCAGGAAAAAAGACGAGAGGATATCAGTGATCATGGATCGAGATCTGATGATGATGGCGGCATACGGAGCTGATGATGATGGCGACGGACGGAGCTGATGATGATGGCGGTGGACGGAACTAGGACGGTGGGAGAAAGTCAGGAGGAGAGATCGATGTCTGATGATGATGGTGGCGGACGGAGGAGAGTTAACGTCTGAGTGAGAGGAAAGGAGAGGAGCCATGAGGAAGGATTCACTCCTATTTTAAGAACTGGCCCGCCCCGCTAAATTCGTATACCCGCCTCACCCCGCCCCGTTGTGTGTTCTGAAATTTTTGGACCCGCCCCTTACCCGCCCCAAATTACGGGTACCCGCCCCGACCCGTGGGTCCTGGACCCGTTTGCCCACCCCTAGTTTTTTAAAATAAATATTGAACTTTTTGGATGTATATACTTTGTGTATTCTTCTACTTCTATTTTTGCATTTTATCATTCTTTTATTATCCATACAAGAATAGTTTTTTTTAGGTGTAAATAGATACTTATTTACAAGATATATAATAACTTTACATAAATCCGCCTAGGCCGCCTAGGCATTAGGTCCCTGCTCGCTGCCAGACTAAAGCCTAGCGTTTTTTATAACCTTAAATAAAACGTCAAACTACATTCTATATATGAATTCCATTTTTGTCAAAATGTCTATAATTTGGTCATCTATAGGAATGTAGGTCTAAAATTATGGTATGCAGTTACTGTGCTCGTAGAACAACCCGGTGTACTCTTGGACCCAAACAAGCTAATCATTCGGTAAGAAACCCTAATAAAAAGGAAGAAACCCTAATAAAAAGGAAGGTAGTGAAGTAGTAACTGACTGAAGTTCCACAATTAGTTAACAACCCACCAAGAACATGCTCCCTGCGCCAATTTAAGGTCATACAAGTTACAACCTGCATATTTATTCGGCTGATGAACGTTTTAAGAACTGAGTCAAACAATGTAAAACAAAGTAATAATACGTCAATACGTTATAAGATGAACAATACCGCAAGAGTGTTAGTAGTAGAATGTCCAGAATCATTTTCGCAGTGAATCGAAATGACAACGTAACGCCAAACTATGATGCCTTGCTTCACAAGTCATAAATATAGGGTTTAATAAATTGCAAAAATGATACCATCAGTATCCAAGGGCTATAGCAGTAAAATTCCAAGTTTGAATATCTCTTTCCTTCACATTATTTTTAGAGTGCTGATAAACTCACCTAATTGTCTTATTTCTTTACCCACATTTTAATGAAAATATTAGAAACATGTTTATCCTTCTGGAAAAAGACTTTTAAACCCTACCCAATTCTCTCCCTCATCGTCTCTCTCTCTTCGTCTCCAGTTTTCTCTCTTTCCTTTCATCTCTCTCCTCGGCTTCAACTGCCACGACTGAAGTTGTTGTTGGTCTAGTACTTTCATTGTAGCCTCACTGTAGGCTTCCCTTGCCCTTGTGTCATTTTTTCCCTGAAATTCATTTCATGTTCTAATACTTAGGTACAATTAAATCTCGAACATGGGGTGGGTCTGAAGGATTTTGCCCTTGTATCATTTCAATAGGGATTTTGGGTTGGCGAGGTTGAAAATAGAGGCGGAAGGGGAAGAGGGGTGGGATGACAAGGGGGAAGAGGGTTAGTTGTCCTTCATGGGCTACTCTTTCTTCTCTGTACTTTGTCCTCTTGACTCGCAACCATGGCTACCAATTAACGGATTTTGGTGCTAAAGCAAGTTGAGGGAAGGATTGGGGTGCAAAGAGTACAATGAAGAGGTGGTGATGTGATATAAGGTTATTTTAGGAATAATAGTGGGTGGGGAAATGAGATGTTAGTTTTTAATTTTTTTATAGTGGGTGAAATTATAATGTGGGTGAGAAAATAGGACAATGAGGTGGGTCTATCTTCCACTTTACTAATAAAATAATATATTATAATTTAGAACAATGACGTTTTAGTAATCATATTAATGTCCATTCAAGTGATTTAGTAAACAACTTATATAACATTGGTATCATTCTTACTCCAATACCCAAATATTTGAGTAATAGCTTCAATGGAAATTCGAATTTGGACTATCCTCAATCCAATTCTGATTACAATTCTTAAACAAGCCAACAAAGATAGGGAGGAAACTAGAAATCGAACACAAGATCTGGTGTGCATGAATTGCTCTTCACAACTTAAGTTGCAAACCCCTTTGCTTCGTAATTTAATCGAGCTAAACAAAACTAATCTTGCAATACGATCCGAGAGGTATGAATTTTGAGTAAGCAGTCAATGAAGTCCAAGGACAATATCACATTTTCCCAATGTCATTTCATTGCATGCAACTCCATATGGTTCGTTATAAATCTTCAAACTTGATTGAGAACAAGCCTTCTTGAAATCTTTGCCGTATCATTGTAATTTTTATTTCAATGTCTTGATGATGAAGAAACAATTAAATTGGACTGTTTTTTTAGGGTTCTTTGTAAATTCTCACATGGTTTTTGAGTGATGGTGATCCACAAAGAGCAAACAAGATGATCTTGGGTTGGGCTGGTCCAAACACACTCATCACATCAACGCCTTTGCTCGACAATAATGGGCTTAGCCCAACTCCAACTCGCTGAAGTTTCAATTGTCCAACCATAAAACAATAATTTTGAATTGTTCAAAATTTCTAGACTAGAGAAAGAAAGAAAGAAGCTCTGTTTGGAACAGGGTTTTGTTGGAAACACTTCGTATCATAAGTGTTTTTTGTAGAAGTGCTTTTGCTATAAGCATGTAAATATTTTTATTAAAAATTTAAAAGCACTCGAGAGGGCTTTATGAAGGCCTGCTCATTTAGAAAGTACTCTTACAACTCACAGACGCTTCTAAGTTTAAAAGCGCTTCAAGTTATTATGAGATGTGTTGATACACAAAATTAGTGAGGACTTTGGTACAACAGAAAGTGTTAAGTTTGTGACCTTCGCTAGATTGCTCCGGTCACTAATGTGGATAAGTATGTAAATGGATAGGGACAGGGAAGCAAACACAAGATGTACGTGGTTCATCCAGATTGGTTACGTCCACGGAGTAGAGGAGTTCTCATTAATTGTGAAGGGTTTACACAGTACATAGGTTCAAGCTCTCATTTAGTAAGTACTAATGAATGATTTAATACAAATGACATTCGAAAATATTGTGAGAGAATGATCTCTATTTATAGAAGAGAGTTTCTAGTTTCATTCTGACATTGACACGTGTCGTGTTGTGATTGGCTTTTGATGTTGACATGTGTCGCGCTATGATTGGCTTCTGATGTCGACACATGTCGCGCTGTGATTGGCTTCCTGGTTGGAGGGAAACTCTTGTGAGTCCTTGACGGTATAACGTTGACCAGTGCTCAGTAGTTTCGGGATTGGTCAAGTATGGTACAAACAACGCTCCCTTAAGTTCCCGAGTGAGGGAAGCTCCTCGGTTGGGGATTTGCAAGATCCAAACTATTGAGTAATCACGAAACTTCTAAGTACCGAAGTGTAGTATCATTTTCACTTGCATTATCTGTCTCATATGTAGATGTGGCATCTTCTCTAGAAGTACTTTTTCTTCATCCAAGGGTTGTATCTTTAACCGATGAAGATGCACAAGGTAATGTATCAATTTCACTTAAAGCTTACTTGAAGTTTTAGGCTTGGTCAAGTGCGATACAAACCCTATAGTAGGAGTCCCCCAAGTCGCCGAGCTAGAAGATTTGCCGAAGGAGGTAACAGACAATGTAAGCAATCAGATTTCTAAGCAAGCAACCTGGATCGGAGGTTCGACTTCGGCTTCCGGTTGATTGTTCTCTTTCTCCTTGTGTCGTAAACAGCAACAATGATAAAGAGAAACAAATGGAGAAGAGATGATATGAGATACTTTTGTTTTTTAAGACGTAACTTTCCACAGGCTTATTCTTGAACTGGGCTGGAGGGGTTTATGGTTTCCTCCAGAGTATAAGGCCGACTCAAGAATTTGAAAGTCAAAACAAGTCCATCAAATCTAAAGTACGTTCGACCCTGATGATATGGGATACTTTTGATGTTGACAAAGTAGTGGATGTATCAGCATGTATTCTGTTACGCTTGTCTCCACATGCTTCCTTGTATCATTCTCACTTGCCTTATCTGTTATTTAGGCAGATGTGGTATCTTCTCTGAAAGCATAAGATGTTGAAGATGAGTACTCGAGAGCAATGCCAAGTAAGTAATTAGGCAAGGGGTTTCAAGCAGTCAGTTCTTGACTGAAAGCTTGATTCCAAGTGCTGACTGATTGCTCTCTTTCTCTTTGTCTTGCAGGTAAGAACAAGGCCAAAGGAAAAGACAGGGAAAAAGCATGATATGCGATACGCTTACTTTTAATCCTGATGATATGAGATACTCTTACTCTGGTGTGGCTTGTTTGCAGAGGTATTATCAAGAGGAAAAGAAGCTGAGTATTTCGAGAGACTCTGCTGAGAGTGCCCTCTCGGATGTGAAGAAAAGTTGAGCATTTTTTTTATTTGCAGGTCTACCTGGCTGCGGAGGATGGATGCCGACATATATAGAAGTTTCCCTAACAACAAGTAGTAATGCTATTCTTTTACCCTTCTTGGTCATAGCAATGTATTGGGAGCTGCAAGCTTCACGTGTTTTAACTTTGTCAGAGCACTTTGAAAAAGTGGTATGTGGTATCTGGAAAGCTGATGTTGCGTGTGGAGATTGCAGACAAGCTTTATCCAAGGAAATCTGGCTCTCGAAGTTCGGAGAGCGATGCCTCTTCGGTTTTCAAACAAGCAATCCTGTCGGGGATCTGGTTCTTGAGATTCAGAGAACGGTGCTTCTTCGATTTTTTAGAAAACAATCATGTTGGGAGTCTGACTCTTGAGATTCGGATAGCAGTGTCTCTTCAATTTTTTAGAAAGTAATCCTGTTGGGAGTCTGGCTCTTCGATTTTTGAGCACGTAATCCTGTGGGAAGTCTGGCTTTCGAGATTCGGAGAGCCGTGCCTCTTCGATTTTTGAGCACATAATCCTGTTGGAAGTCTGGCTTTCGAGATTCGGAGAGCCGTGCCTCTTTGATTTTTAAGAAAGCAATCATGTTGGGAGTCTGACTTTTGAGATTCGGAGAGCAGCGTCTCTTCGATTTTTAAGAAAGTAATTCTGTTAAGAGTCTGGCTCTCGGGATTCGAAGGGCGGTGCCTCTTCGATTTTTGAGTAAGCAATCTTGTTGTGAGTGTTTTCTCGAATGTGAGTAAAGGTTGGGCATTTTTGCCAGTCAGCCTTGCCATGGAGCACGGAGGTTGACACACATTGGGACTTTCTAGTTATGAAGCAGTGATGCTGTTCCTTTACCCTTGTGGGTAATAGTAAGGTAACTGGACCTTCAAAATTTATGTGTCTAAACTTTGTCAGAGATCTTTGGCAAAGTTATCTGTGGTACCCAAGGAGCTGATGTTGCGTGTAAAAAATGGTGCCTCTTCGAAATCCGGAAAGTGGTGCCTCTTCGATTTTTGAACCAACGGCCCTGTTGCCCTTTCTTTTATAAGAGCACCAATTGTGTGCAAGAAGTACATTCAGAGAGTTATTGCTTGTAGGAAATTTCCCCTTACTTCAGAGATTTATTGCACCTCATTTCTCTTTCATCATTTCTGAGAATGTTTGGCTCATCCGATCATCGTTTTGACTTGAACTTTGGTGAAAAGGTAGTCATACATTCTCAAGACAACATATGGTGCCAATCCTTCTTATCCCCTACTGGTCATCTTACCGTTAGGGACTCTGTGATGAAGAATGATATGACCGCTGCAGTGGTGGCCAGGAACATTTTCACTCCCAAAGATAACAGACTACTTTCTAAACGGTCTGATAAGTTGACTATTAAGGATTCTCTGGCTCTCATTGTTCAGTGTGCAGGTTCTGTGTCTAATATGGCCAAATTCCTATTTATTCGAACCTACCAAGTTGAATCATTGGCAGCTGAAATGATAAGTCTCAAACAGGAGATCAAAGAGCTCAAACATGAGAATAAACAGTTGCACAGGCTCACACATGACTATGTTACAAACATGAAGAGGAAGTTCAACCAGCTGCAGGAATCTGATAGTCAGATTTTACTTAATCATCAGAGGTTTGTAGGTTTATTCCAAAGGCATTTATTGCCTTCGTCTTCTGGAGTTGTACCACGTAATGAAGCTCCAAATGATCAACCTTCAGTGCTTCTTCCTTCTGGGGTTCTGCCTAGTACTGAGGCTTTGAATAATCACCTTCTGGTGCCTCATCTTTCTGGGGCTCTGCCGATTGCTGAGACTTCTCCAGAGCAACCTTTGTGAAGGCTCCCTCTTGTTTGTTTATTTTGATTCATGAATATATACATATTTATAACTTATCGGAGATATAAATAAACAAGTTTTGCTTCATTTCAACGTATTGTGTTAAATACACCAATGCCTTCTTTACTAAGTTCTTTGAATTTTTCCTTTTGTTAAATCTTGTATGTTAAAGCTTTGTGAGTGAAGCATGTAGGTTGAGGTAGTGCTCCCTTAATTTCCCGAGTGAGGAAAACTTCTCGGTTGGAGACTTGAAAATATCCAAGTTATTGAGTGGTCGTGAGACTTCCGAGTCTCAAGGTGCAGTAGCATATGGTAGGAGTCCCCCAAGTCTCCGGTCGAGGGAGTTGACGAAGGAGGTGTCTTGCTTGCAGCTAAGTTTTCAAAATAACAAAACTTCACCATTTTCCTTTCTAAGTGGTAGCCTAAAACTCCTCATTCATATATATTTGTTATGAAAGTTGTTAGACCCAAAGAAGATGAGGCCTAGGCAATTTTTTTTTTTAATTTTCGAAATTTCGAAATTCTGAATTTTTGAATTTCCGAATATATATATATATATATATATATAATGTTTTGTAGGTGAAGCTTTGAGGTTGAAGCTTTATTGGGTACCATGAATTGATTTTGCTTCACACTATCTTGATCAGGATAGTGTGAAACTTTTGTAGGTGAAGCTTTTGTGTTGAAGCTTTGTAGGTGAAGCTTTTGTAGGTGAAACTTTTGTGGGTGAAGCTTTTATTGGTGAAGCTTTTGTGCTTTTGTAGGTGAAACTTTTGTGGGTGAAGCTTTTGTTGGTGAAGCTTTTGTGGTGGGGGAAGCTTTTGTAGGTGAAGCTTTTGTGGTGGGGGAAACTTTTGTGGGAGAAGCTTTTATGGGTGAAGCTTTTGTTGGTGAAGTTTTTATGGGTGAAGCTTTTGTAGGTGAAGTTTTTGTGGGTAAAGCTTTTGTGGTGGGAAAAGCTTTTGTTGGTGAAGCTTTTATGGGTGAAGCTTTTGTAAGTGAAGTTATTGTGGGTGAAGCTTTTGTAGGTGAAGTTTTTATGGTGGGTAAAGCTTTTGTGGTAGGTGAAGCTTTTGTTGGGTACCATAAATTGATTTTGCTTCACACTATCTTGATCAAGATAGTGTGAAGCTTTTGAGAATTTGTAATTGTCCTCCATTGATGAAACTTTGTTGAATTTCCCTTTTTTTTTTTTTTGGAAACTAGAAATTTGAAAATATGGGAGAGACAACATATAAAAATTTTGCTTCCACACTGTTGAGGAAGAGATTGTGATACAAGCCACACTTTGTAGTAGTCGAAGGTTTGGATGAACCATATAAATTGAATTTGCTTCGAACAGTCTTGAATTTGCTTCGAAAGTTTGAGAATTTGCTTTGAACAGTCAAGATAGTGTGAAGCTTTTGTGTTAAAGCTTTGTAGGTGAAGCTCTTGTAGGTGGGGGAAGCTTTTGTGGGTGAAACTTTTGTTGGTGAAGCTTTTATGGGTGAAGCTTTTGTAGGTGAAACTTTTGTGATGGGTGAAGCTTTTGTTGGTGAAACTTTTATGGGTGAAGTTTTTGTAGGTGAAGCTTTTGTGATGGGTGAAGTTTTTGTGGGTGAAGCTTTTGTTGGTGAAGTTTTTATGGGTGAAACTTTTGTAGGTGAAGCAATTGTGGGTGAAGCTTTTGTAGGTGAAGTTTTTGTGGTAGGTGAAACTTTTGTTGGGTACTATGAATTGATTTTGCTTCACACTATCTTGATCAAGATAGTGTGAAGCTTTTGAGAGTTTTTAGTTGTCATCCATTGATGAAGCTTTGTTGGGTACCACGAAATTGAGTTTGCTTCACACTATCTTGATCAAGATAGTGTGAAGCTTTTAAGAATTTGTAGTTGTCGTCCATTGATGAAGCTTTGCTGAATTTCTTTTTTTTTTTTTTTTTTTTTTTTTTGTAAACTAGAAATTTGAAAATGTGGGAGAGACAACATATACAAATTTTGCTTCCATAATGTGGAGCAAGAGATTGTGATACAAGCCACACCTTGTAGTAGTCGAAGGTTTGGATGAACCATATAAATTGAATTTGCTTCGAACAGTCAAGATAATGTGAAGTTTTTGTGTTGAAGCTTTGTAGGTGAAGCTTTTGTAGGTGGGGGAAGCTTTTGTGGTGGGTGAAGCTTTTATGGGTGAAGCTTTTGTAGGTAAAACTTTTGTGGTGGGGGGAGCTTTTGTGGGTGAAGCTTTTGTAGGTGAAGGTTTTGTGGTGGGTGAAGCTTTTATAGGTGAGGTTTTTGTGGTGGGTGAAGTTTTTGTTGGTAAAGTTTTTATGGGTGAAGCTTTTGTTGGTAAAGCTTTTATGGGTGAAGCTTTTATAGGTGAAGCTTTTGTGGTGGGTGAAACTTTTGTTGGGTACCATGAATTGATTTTGCTTCACACTATCTTGATCAAGATAGTATGAAGCTTTTGAGAATTTGTAGTTGTCCTCCATTGATGAAACTTTGTTGAATTTTTGTTTTTCTTTTTTGGAAATTAGAAATTTGAAAATGTGGGAGAGACAACATATACAAATTTTGCTTCCACACTGTTGAGCAAGAGATTGTGATACAAGCCACACCTTGTAGTAGTCGAAGGTTTGGATGAACCATATAAATTAAATTTGCTTCGAAGGTTTGAGAATTTGCTTCGAACTGTCAAGATAGTGTGAAGCTTTTGTGTTAAAGCTTTGTAGGTGAAGCTTTTGTGGGTGAAGCTTTGTAGGTGAAGTTTTTGTGGTGGGTGAAGCTTTTGTTGGTGAAGCTTTTGTTGGTGAAGCTTTTATGGGGAAAGCTTTTATGGGGAAAGCTTTTGTGGGTGAGGTTTTTGTTGGTGAAGCTTTTATGGGGAAGCTTTTGTGGGTGAAGCTTTTGTGGTGGGGGAAGTTTTTGTGAATGAAGCTTTTGTGGTGGGTGAAGTTTTTGTGGGTAAAACTTTTATTTGTAAAGCTTTTATGGGTGAAGCTTTTGTAGGTGAAGCTATTGTGGGTGAAGCTTTTGTAGATGAAACTTTGTAGGTGAAGCTTTGGAGTTGAAGCTTTGTAGGTGAAGCTTTGTAGGTGAAGCTTTAGAGTTGAAGCTTTTGTTTTGAAGTTTTGTGGGTGAAGCTTTTGTTGGTGAAGTATGGAAGAAGTTTTTGTAGGTGTAGCTTTTGTGGGGGAAGCTTTTGTGGGTGAAGCTTTTGTGGTGGATGAAGTTTTTGTGGGTGAAGCTTTTGTTGGTGAAGCTTTTATGAGTGAAGCTTTTGTAGGTGAAGCTTTTATGGGTGAAGCTTTTGTAAGTGAAGCTTTTGTGGTGAGTGAAGCTTTTATATGTGAAGCTTTTGTGGTGGGTGAAGTTTTTGTGGGTGAAGCTTTTGTGGGTGAAGTTTTTGTTGATGAAGCTTTTATGGGTAAAACTTTTGTAGGTGAAGCTATTGTGGGTGAAGTTTCTGTAGGTGAAGTTTTGGAGTTGAAGTTTTGTAGGTGAAGCTTTGGAATTGAAGCTTTGTAGGTGAAGCTTTGGAGTTGAAGCTTTTGTGTTGAAACTTTGTAGGTGAAGTTTTTGTAGATGAAGCTTTTGTGGGTGAAGCTTTTGTGGGTGAAGCTTTTGTGGTAGGTGAAGCTTTTGTTGGTGAAGCTTTTATAGAAGAAGTTTTTGTGGATGAAGTTTTTGTGGTGGGGGAAGTTTTTGTGGGTGAAGCTTTTGTGGTGGGGGAAGTTTTTGTGGGTGAAGATTTTATGAGTGAAGTTTTTGTAGGTGAAGCTTTTGTGGGTGAAGCTTTTGTGGTGGGGGAAGTTTTTGTGGGTGAAGATTTTATGAGTGAAGTTTTTGTAGGTGAAGCTTTTGTGGTGGGGGAAGTTTTTGTGGGTGAAGCTTTTGTGGTGGGTGAAGCTTTTGTTAGTGAAGTTTTTATGGGTGAAGTTTTTATGGGTGAAGCTTTTGTAAGTGAAGTTATTGTGGGTGAAGTTTTTGTAGGTGAAGCTTTGGAGTTGAAACTTTTGTTTGGTAAAATGAATTGATCAAGATAGTGTGAAGCTTTTGAGAATTTGTAGTTGTCCTCCATTAATGAAGCTTTTGTTGGTGAAGCTTTGTTGGGTACCACGAATTGATTTTACTTCACACTATCTTGATCAAGATAGTATGAAGCTTTTGAGAATTTGTAGTTGTCCTCCATTGATGAAGCTTTGTTGAATTTCCCTTGATGATGAAGCTTTGCCTCGATGGTTTGAGAATTGGAGTTGTCCTCCATTGATGAAGTTTTTGTTGGCACCATAATTGGTTTTGCTTCACACTGTCTTGATCAAGAGTGTGTGAAGCTTTTGAGAATTGTGGTTGCCCTCCATTGATGAAACTCTTGTTGGCACCATAAATTGGTTTTGCTTCACACTATCTTGATCAAGAGTGTGTGAAGCTTTTGAGAATTGTGGTTGTCCTCCATTGATGAAGCTCTTATTGGCACCATAAATTGGTTTTGTTTCACATTGTCTTGATCAAGAGTGTGAAGCTTTTAAGAATTGTGGTTGAACTTCTTTGATGAAGCTTTTGTTGGCACCATAAATTGGTTTTGCTTCACATTGTCTTGATCAAGAGTGTGTGAAGCTTTTGAGAATTGTGGTTGTCCTCCATTGATGAAGCTCTTGTTGGCACCAGAAATTGGTTTTGGTTCACACTGTCTTGATCAAGAGCGTGTGAAGCTTTTGAGAATTGTGGTTGCTCTCTATTGATGAAGCTATTGTTGGCATCATAAATTGGTTTTGCTTCACACTGTTGTGGATGCAAATTTTCTCCTCTTCGATCTTGGACGATTTTGCACCTACAAAACAACTAGCACCTTAGGTTAAGGCCAAAAGCCTCACGCGCCCACGATGAATGGGGGGGGCTTTGGCCAAAGAACCTCCGATGCCAAAGTTAGAAATTTAGAGAGAAATAGTGTTTAGAGTGTTTTGGAATTTTTGCAAGAGGTTTGGAATGAGTGTTTGGTAGAAATGGGTGACTATTTATAGGACCAAATTGGTCCACATTTTCAAGAAAAGGGCCGGCCCCTTTGTGTGCTTTTGGGTGAATTTTTGGTTTTATTAGCCACTTTATTGGCTAATAAAATACAATAGAAATAAATGGGAAGTTACTCAATTGAATGGTTATCATTATTTGGCTAATATAGTGGAAGAAATTTGAAAAGGTGTGGAGCAAAGAGAGGGAATGTGGCCGGTCTACTAGGTGGGATTTTAGGGTTTATTTTAGGTTTAATTAGCCAATTAATTGGCTAATTAAATATGAAAGGAAATGTTTTTGTGCTTTATGGTGTTAATTGGCTAATAAAAGGGAAGAGATGATGGAAAAGGTAGAAAAAAGGTGATGTATTAGGTTTTGAATGGGGTAGCCGGCCCTATTCTATTTTTTAGGTTTGAATGGATGTTTCAAATTGACAATTAAGGGATTGATTAGGTAATTAATTCCTTAATTAGTCAATTATTATGATTTTATGAAATATGAAAGGAATAAGTATATTATTTAGCTAATTGATTAGCTAAATAATGAAATGGGAAATATATGAATAAATTAGGCTTTAAGTTGATACCTATTTTGGGCACTTTTGACTTGGTTGAAAAAATGATTCTCTACTGCTCGCGTGTAGGAAATCCGGTATGCCTCGAGGGTATTTTTGTCCTCTTTTGTCCAAAAGTCCACGTGTCGCCTAGTGAATATTTTTGGCCCCACAAATGCCCCCACACCTGTTGGGCTGCTCGCAAAAAAGGGCAGCAGGTGTAGAGATCTTCTTGCTTTAGGAAACTTAAGACTGCTTCCTATTTTGATGTTGATTCTCTCTTTAATAGGAAATTAGATCCTTCTAGGAAAGGGAAATAAATTTCTCTCAAAGCCTATTTAAGTCCACCTTAAGTGGGTTATTAAATCAACTTTGGAGAGCGATTTATTCTACCCTACAAGAGAGAGATAGCTTAGAGGATATTTGTTCCCCCTCCTCTAGCAATCTTCTACATCTTGCCCGTGCAAAGGACCGTCTTTCGTTGCTTTCTTCGTCTTCTTCGTGCCGCACCGATGTAAGAAAAATTTAATTTTTCTTGCCTTATTCTTGGATAGTGCTATTGCGGGGCAGCCGTCGGGGTGGTGCGGCACATCGGCTGGCAGGGGCCAGGAGTTGGCTCGGCATGGGCCGAGGAGATGTTGTGGCAGGGACCACTGCTTGGGCAGCTTGGCTTGGCTTGAGCCAAAAGGCAGCTTGTGCAACTAGGGTCGCGGATTGTGGCGCTGGGGCGCAGTGCTAGGCGAGCCGCATGGCTCATGTCCTTTGGGCTCTTGGACCTGACTCGGGCCAGGCTGGTGATTGAGAGAAATAAGGAGATTGCGGGTCTCATGGGCTGCTGGAATGTTGGGCATGCAGGCCTCCTGCCTGTTGGAATGCTGGGTTGAGCTCCCCTGCTGAGTACCATGAATGTCGTTGGCTGCTTAGTCCTCTTTGCCGAAAGAAAGGTGGGCTGCTCCAGAAAGAGGAGGTAAAGAGGATCAAGGCGGATGCATTGGCTCGTCTGATCGCTGTCGTGGAGCTTACTATGAATGAAGATGGAAAGAAGAGATCTTCCCCGCCTGCTCATGAGATGCCAGTTAAGAAAAAACTGAAGACTTCTTCTGCTGCTCATGAGGGTCCGCTTGCTACCGAGAGGTATGTGATTGACATGATTTTCCAATGGGAAGAAATGTAAGGCTGCTAGATCTGAGCATGTGGCGTCTTCCATGTTGAGAATGGCTAGTTCAATTGTGGATAAGATTACTCAGCGTAAAGGTTTTATCATGCCCCCAGTGCCGAAGTCTGTACCAGGACGTTCTTTGGGAGCCAAGTCCGGTTCACCTTTGTAGAGACTTGCTATTATGAAGAGTGGTAAGGTGGACTCTGCTGCTAAAGTGGCGCCAAAGCCTGCTCCCTTTGCTGCTGAGATTGATTCGCCTCAGATTCAAGATCTTAAGCTTGCAATTTCTGAGCTTCGTTTCGCTACTTATGCTAAGAAGAGAGTGGATGAGCTTCTCTATTTCTCCGGAAGACTTGCTTGCTTTTACTTTTAAGGCTTCCATTGGTGAAGTAGTTGGAGAAGTTAGTGCCCAGACTGGGGCAGCCGGGGATGAAGCGCTGGATGATGCCGCTGCTAAGAGCGTTACGGCTGTTGAAGGTGTGGCGACTTAGTAGTCGTGGAATGTCCAAGCTGCTGTAGTGTAGTATTTTAGGTAGCCTTTAGGATTTTCTTTGTTTTTCCTTGTAGCTTTTGTTTTGCTTGAACTCCTTCAACCTTTGCTAGTTGTTTATAAACATGTTTTCCTTCGTTTTTCTTCATCTTCACTTCTTTTGTTCATGCCCTAACCTTTAGACTTGATAGACCAGTGGCAGGCATGCTACTTTTTTATAAGCAGACAAACTCGCGTAGCCTATGCAGCCGTAGGTGTTGGTGTAGAACTTTTGCAAAGTTGTTAGCCATAGGGTTGGCAGCCGGATGCCTTACTTACAGAAGCAGACAAGTCCGCGTAACCACTAGGCTGTTAACTTTGACTTTCTTCAATTCCGTAGGTTGCGTAGCAAGTATCACAACACTTTAGGACTTGGTGTAGGTTGTTCCGCGCTTGGTAGAGGTGAAGCTTATCGACTACGTAGCATGTCGGCAGTGGATAAAACTTCGTATATGCGCGCTAGCTTGTCTAACCTTTCACAAGAATGTGCGGTTGTATAAGTCTAGTGCGGCTTCACTGCTCGATGGGCAAGCCGTAGGCAGTCTTCCGGAATCCGTAGGCTACCTTAGTGCACTCGGTAGCAGCTTTAGGATTCCAGGGCAGCCGTCCATCGGATGTACTGCGTAATGTGCCCTCTCCGTCTCTAGGGCCCGGTTCCCCACGGATTAGGCCAAGAGACCCAAAATCCTTCAGTTAGCTAAACCTTGAAAAAGACCATTGCGGCTACTTCTAGGAATCCCGGCGCAAGCCATCGTGCATCTAGTTATACTAGGGCAGCCAGGCTCATCCACGTCTGGATATTCGGAGTGTAAAGTTTATCCTCCCGTCTTGGAGAGCTGACCCATATGGGTGTCGGAGAATTGGTTTACCCTCTCGCACTGGAGAGCATGGTTGGTCCCTCGGGGGGCGCAATTCCTACGATGAGTCCCTAAGAAGGGTGCAGTCTTCTTTTGAAGTGCAAGAGTGATTAGTTGTTGTAAGCATGCAGCCAAGCCAAGTTGTGATTACTTCTAAATTCCTCATTGAAAAACGAGTGAAACGAACGAAAACTTTAGCTGTAAGGTAGGAACTGCATAACAACTGGATAGTCCTCAGCTTGTGAGGTGGTGCCCGTCGAGCTTATTGAGTCTTCGGGTTTTGATGTAGCGGGAGGTCACACATGGTACTTCTTCAGATTGTAGGCTATCCATTTTTTTTTTTAATCTTTTTGCCGCTTCATGGTGGTGAGGGTGTAATTACTCTTGCTCCCTACTCTGCTGATCTTGTACGGACCTTCCCAGATGGGATCCATCTTTTTGGAGCCTTCTCTGCCGGCAGTGATGAAGGCTTTTCTACGCCGTCGACATGCAAATGCCAGAAGTCTCCATCGGGTGGAGTAGGCGCAGCTAGAGTGTGCTCGGCTACTTCTGAGGCATCGTTGGGCCGCTCTGTTGCGTCACCTAGGCTCGGCGTGAAGGCGCAGTAGGGAGCTGTGGAGATGGGGCCATGTTACACGCAACAGGAGATGCTCAACTGCCGGTATTGGGCCACTCTAGAGTTGAATCATTGAGCAAGGGTCGGCTAGGGCCGTGTGATGCGCAGCAAGAAATGGTACTCAACTGCCGTTACATGTTGCTCCTATGTAGAATCTTTCAGGGTGACGAGGACAAAACTTACTTTCAAGTGTGTCTTTCCAGTGTTACGTTCGTTAGAAAACTTTACATCCGCCAGGGTCTACGCCTTTATCGTCGCGCGTCTGGATTGGGCAGAATAGTACGTCATTAAGATGATTGCATGCGTTTGAAAGTAAAATTTATGTTTCTAGGTTGCAACAACTATCGCCAAAGTTAACTTTTGAATTTTTAATAACATCGATGAGAGCTTTTGAACTGTAGAATACAGGTAACTGTGGAATACAGGTAGTCGGGCCCCCATCTCTTCTCGCATGATGGTAGAGCTTATTGCTACTTTAGATAACGTCAAACATGTGAATAAGTCCTCCGCTGCTTCTAGGGAGGTGATGTCGGGTACTTCTTCAAGTCCTTGAATGTGCATTGGCGAGCCTCATCCCAAAGTGCATACTTCTCTGCCAAAGCAAAAGAGTCTGTCAGAGTTAGATCTTCTTTCATGATCAATTTTCCGAATAGCGGGTGGTCTGCTGGAAGTCCTTTTTGGAAGGCTGCTCTAGCTATCGAGTCGTTGCATCCGACTATTTTTGCCTTCTCTACTTTGAACCTCCTCACATAGTCGCGAAGCGACTCCTTTGGGTTCTTCTTGACGTTGAACAAATGATCAGACTTCTTTTTTATTGAGCGATAGGATGAATATTCTTTGGTGAAAACCAAAGAAAGTTCGTAGAAATCCCGGATGGATTGTGGCGGCAGGGTGTAGAACCAATCTTGCGCCTCGCCTTGTAGAGTGGTGGCGAATATCTTGCACATGAGCTCATCGTTGTTTCGATAAAGGATCATTGCGCTTCGGTAGCGCTTTAAGTGTCTCTCCGGGTCTTCATCCCCTTTGAAAGATGTGAAATGTGGCATGCTGAACTCTCGTGGAGGCTCTGCCTGCTCGATCTCGTCCGTGAAGGGTGACCTGCTTATGTTGGTCATGTTCCGTCGTAGTGCCTCGTTGGTGACCTCGTTGCGTTGGAAATCATGCAATCGCTTGGTCAAGAGTCTCTCTACTTCTTCCTGAATTTGCCTTTGTTGGGGTAGTGCAGCTCTCGGCTGCCCCCAGCCATGACTTGCTGGTCTAGGCTGCTCTTCCATGTGTTTGGCTCGTCTATGCCGCAGATGCAGTGCATATGGTGCATTCCTAGCAGGCGAGCGAGTTCTTCGCCGGCTGCTGGTTGAACTTGAGCTGGATTGAGTGACTGCTTCTCTCCGTCCGTCGTGCTGCCTACTCTGATGTGAGGTGGATGATGCTCCTTGTGGGCTTAGCCGCGATTGAACACTTTGTCTGGAAGGTTGCTCATGTTGACTATCGGAGTGTGACCCCAACCGTGAATGTATGCTCATCCGTGGGCCTAGTCGAGAGCACACGCTCCTCCGCGCGCTAAGACGGGAGTATACGCTATCTCGGGGGCCCAATCGGGAATGTACACTGCCTGAACGTTCAGCTCGTGGCTGGTCGAATGGCTGCTTGCTGGGATGCTGCTGGAAAGGTTCGTCTGCCCTTGTCCTACTTTGGGATACCTCATCCGGGGCACGTTGGATCCCGATGCGTTGCAAAAGTTGATTCACCAAAGTTGTCTGTTGTGCAAGGGTGCTCGTCAACTCTATGACTTGTCGAGACAAGTGTTGTTCGCCATTTGGATTGGAAGAGCTTGGAAGGAATGCGCCTCCTTGAGCAGTGGAAGGGTGGTAGACTCCGGGCGCGAGATTTAAGTTGGGAAATGTCAAATCCGCGAAAAAATGTGGTGAGAATGCCCCCGGCTCGATGGTAGGTCCAAATGGTTGAGATAGTTTTGGGCCGACTTGGGCTGCTTGGCAAGCCACGGGAGCAGTGTGGGCCTTGAGAGTGGGCTGCTCGTCGGGAGTGGGCTGCTCGTTGGGAGCAGGTTGGGTCACGAGAGCAGGCTGCTTGGCAGGAGCAGGTTGCTTGGCGGGAGCAGGCTGGGCCACGGAAGCAGGCTGCTTGGCAGGAGCAGGTTGCTTGGCGGGAGCAGGCTGGGCCACGGAAGTAGGCTGCTTGGCAGGAGCAGGCTGGGCCACGGGAGTGGGCTGCTTGGCAGGAGCAGGCTGGGCCACGGGAGTGGGTTGCTCGACGGGAGCAGGCTGGATCACGGGAGCAGGCTGCTCAATGCGCGGTGCATGTGAATGCGAGGCTTGGGCTTGGGTCCACGTGAACTTGGATGGCACGGCTTGGATCGTGGTCTTGGTACCGTGAGCCTTGGATGGCACGGCTCGGGCCGTGGTGAAGGCTCCATGGACCTCGCCACGAGTGGCTACCGAAGTAGCCATCGTGGTGGTTCCCATGGTGGCCGTGGTGAAGGCATCATGGACCTCGCCGTGGGTGGCTACCGAGGTAGCCACCACGGTGGTTCCCATGGTGGAAGCTCGTGGTGATGATGCCGCTCCCCTTATTGTCGCATTTTGCCTTACGGATCTCCGGGTCGTGGTGAAGGCTCCATGGACCTCGCCACGAGTGGCTACCGAAGTAGCCACCGCGGTGGTTCCCATGGTGGCCGTGGTGAAGGCACCATGGACCTCGCCGCGGGTAGCTACCGAAGTAGCCACCACGGTGGTTCCCATGGTGGAAGCTCGTGATGATGATGCCGCTCCCCTTATTGTCGCATTTAGCCTCACGGATCTCCGCAATCCCATTTCTTGAACATTAGAATTTTCACTTGTGGAATTTTCTAAATTTCTAGCCATTATATTTTGCTTATACGTTTTATCAAAGAACCTTTGCAAGTAAAAAATTCTAATAATAAGAACGTATGAAAAATATTCAAATGGACTAGAAAATAAAGAAAAAACCTTTTTTGTGCGAGAGTCTTCTACGAGTATGGATTTCAACTCTCAATGAAAGCACCAATTTGTGGATGCAAATTTTCTCCTCTTCGATCTTGGACGATTTTGCACCTACAAAACAACTAGCACCTTAGGTTAAGGCCAAAAGCCTCACGCGCCCACGATGAATGGGGGGGCTTTGGCCGAAGAACCTCCGATGCCAAAGTTAGAAATTTAGAGAGAAATAGTGTTTAGAGTGTTTTGGAATTTTTGCAAGAGGTTTGGAATGAGTGTTTGGTAGAAATGGGTGACTATTTATAGGACCAAATTGGTCCACATTTTCAAGAAAAGGGCCGGCCCCTTTGTGTGCTTTTGGGTGAATTTTTGGTTTTATTAGCCACTTTATTGGCTAATAAAATACAATAGAAATAAATGGGAAGTTACTCAATTGAATGGTTATCATTATTTGGCTAATATAGTGGAAGAAATTTGAAAAGGTGTGGAGCAAAGAGAGGGAATGTGGCCGGTCTACTAGGTGGGATTTTAGGGTTTATTTTAGGTTTAATTAGCCAATTAATTGGCTAATTAAATATGAAAGGAAATGTTTTTGTGCTTTATGGTGTTAATTGGCTAATAAAAGGGAAGAGATGATGGAAAAGGTAGAAAAAAGGTGATGTATTAGGTTTTGAATGGGGTAGCCGGCCCTATTCTATTTTTTAGGTTTGAATGGATGTTTCAAATTGACAATTAAGGGATTGATTAGGTAATTAATTCCTTAATTAGTCAATTATTATGATTTTATGAAATATGAAAGGAATAAGTATATTATTTAGCTAATTGATTAGCTAAATAATGAAATGGGAAATATATGAATAAATTAGGCTTTAAGTTGATACCTATTTTGGGCACTTTTGACTTGGTTGAAAAAATGATTCTCTACTGCTCGCGTGTAGGAAATCCGGTATGCCTCGAGGGTATTTTTGTCCTCTTTTGTCCAAAAGTCCACGTGTCGCCTAGTGAATATTTTTGGCCCCACAACTGTCTTGATCAAGAGTGTGTGAAGCTTTTGAGAATTGTGGTTGCCCTCCATTGATGAAGCTCTTGTTGACACTATAAATTGGTTTTGCTTTACACTGTTTTGATCAAGAGTGTGTGAAGTTTTTGAGAATTATGGTTGAACTCCTTTGATGAAGCTCTTGTTGGCACCATAAATTGGTTTTGATTCACACTGTCTTGATCAAGAGTGTGAAGTTTTCTACGAGTTGTAGTGTTTGCATTGTTACAGAGGGGAAATGTCTGAAGCAGATGCAAGAGGGCTGAATAGCTTGATCTTCGTATGCCATGCACTGAAGTTGTTGTTGACTTGCAATAAGACTTTGTTGGTGACTATAACTCTTGTTGGGCATAAGTGCTCCCCTAGTTGAGTTGTCAAGCTTGAAGGTTTTTTATTATTTGTGAATGCTAGGAGTTTACATGTACAAGTTGTACCACTCGTCTTCTGGTAGGTGAAATGAATGGTGAGTTGTTTTCATCACTTGGTTGGTGGTACGAAGGTGAGTTCCTTCATCACCTTTCATCACATTTCATCACCTGGTTGGTAGCACAAGGATGAGTTCCTTCTTCACCTGGTTGGTAGCATGAATGGCAAGTTGCCAAATGATATTAGAGTACGGGTTGTACATTTCATCACCTAGTTGGTGGCATGAAAATGAGTTCCTTTTTCACCTGGTTGGTGACATGAGTGGCAAGTTTCCAAATGATATTAGAGTACTGGTTGTACATTTCATTACCTAGTTGGTGGCATGAATGAGAGTACGGGTTGCACATTTCATCACCTAGTTTGTGGCATGAAGATGGGTTCCTTTTTCACCTGATTAGTGGTATGAGTGGCAAGTTGCCAAATGATATTAGAGTACGGGTTGTACATTTCATCACCTTGTTGGTGGCATGAAGGAGAGTACCTGTTGTACATTTCATCACATGGTTGGTGGCACGAAGATGAGTTCATTCTTCACCTGGTTGGTGGCATGAGTGGCAAGTTGCCAAATGATATTAGAGTACGGGTTGTACATTTCATCACCTAGTTGGTGGCATGAAGGAGAGTACGGGTTGTACATTTCATCACCTGGTTGGTGGCATGAAGATGAGTTCCTTCTTCACCTGGTTGGTGGCATGAGTGGCAAGTTGCCAAATGATATTAGAGTACGAGTTGTACATTTCATCACCTGGTTGGTGGCATGAAGGAGAGTGCGGGTTGTACATTTCATCACCTGGTTGGTGAGAATAAGGGCAAGATGTCGAGGCACATTGTAGCAAGTGTTGAAGACACAAAATATGTTGAACCCTTTCGAAGCACAGTTGGCTTATGTATGGATGCGTTGGAATGTATGATGTTTATGTATGAATGTGTTGGAATGTATGATATTTATGTATGAATGTGTTGGAATGTATAATGTTTATGTTGATTGATATGGGTGATGCTTATGAATGTTTTGCTATGCATGAAGGGATCCATGCTTTTGATATGTGAACCATGTTAGTTGTAACACTTAGTATCACATACTTTGTAACACTTCGTAAGCTTGTAACCCGATTGCCTCGGCATTGGCTTCGGTATCAGGTGTGCTATGCTGGGGTAAATGGCCACGCATGTGGTGTTCAAAGGTGTGTATGTCTCATACCTCGAGGTAGGGCCTGTCCTGACACGTGCTTGGCCCACTGTGTTGACTGCCTGGGGGCGGGCATTATCGTGGTGATTCCTTTGGTCATCGCAATAGTGTCTCTTACTTCTTTTACTAAAATGAGACTGGTGAGGATGTAAATCTTTCCTTTTGCTCTGAGATTGATATATCTGTTGACTTGGCGAAGTATTAAGTAAGGTAGAGGGAGGCACTGTTGCCCTTTGGAAGGTCTCGGTCTTCTCATTTGGTTAGATCTGGCTTCTACTCCCTACTTGCTAATAAGGGGTGGCTGTGGGGGGTTTCCCTTGGTATGTACTTGCCTCAACGAAAGCATGTTTATAAGTCTGGGCCATCACCTCAGAGTAAGTTTTCCATGTGTTGACTTTGATCATGTACTTAAAGAAACAGTCACGTAGCCCTGCCGTGAAGGCTTTGAGGGCAGTCTTGTCGTCTGCCTCAGCACAACGAGAATACTCATGGCTGAAGCGGCCATCATACATACGTAATGACTCATCTGGCTTCTAGCAAATAATGTACAAGTCATCCACGGAGTGCAAGCGATCGGTCTGGAAAATGTGTTGAGAAACAAACAGTTTCCTCAATTCCTCAAATGAGTCTACCATCTCAGGTGTAAGACGGCAATACTAGTTTAGGGCTCCACCAGAGAGGGTAGAGGGGAAGAGAAAACATCGCTCTTCGTCAGAGTGCATCCGGTATGCCATGGTGGACTCAAAAAGGTTAAGGTGTTCAATCGAGTCCTCATTTCCAGTATAGAGTTGCAAGCCAAGCTTCTGCTTTGTCTTTACTTAGAGGAGGTGTCGAGGATCCTCCTTGTAAGAGGGCCAGACCTAGGTTGGTTTCAATCAGGTATCTCAGCTTGTCGTTCGGCCTTTAACTTGTTTACTTCCTTAAGAAGCTGTAGGACAAGAAGGTCCTGAGTGGAGTCATGTACCACTTGAGCTTTATTTCGTAAATCTCCATCTCCTCTTGGAAGTATGAAGGTTTGATCAAGAGCATGTGATTTTTCCCTGGACTCGCCGTACTGACTTCCAAGGTATATCTGTCGGAACATCTCTGAGTCCCCTATACCTTCGTTTTTCTCTAGGACTTGTTGCCCATTCCCCAAATTGGTAGCCGGCCTGGCACATGGGAGGGGACCGAGTCTTTCAGAAACTCTTGGGTCATTGATCTTCGAGCTTATATGGATGGGATTGTCTAGACGTTACTTTAGGAAATCTCGACAGTCGCGAAAGACGGCTTTCGATCATTCCACTCCTTCTGTAAGGAGGTGTCTTCCTCCACTTCTCATGCTTCGGGTCGAAGCAGTTGAGTTGAGAGAAGTCTCATGTTGATCAATGTTTTAATGATTAGCTCGCTCCTCATCAAGGATACCCATGTCGAAGGAATGTGACCCTCCGTGTTGGGGGGCACCTAGAAGATGGTTGATGTCTACAGGGGTAACGAGCTCGCGTATTTGAGTACGTTTAGTTTCGTAGAGCGTCTCAAAGAGCTTCTCATACTGCTCATGGAGGACCTCATTCTTCATTGTTATCTTGTTGTTCTGAGCTTCTAGCTCATCGACTTTAGCTTGAAGAGCAACCATCTTTTCTTCCTTTTTTCATTGCCTCGCACCAAATGCAAGAGGGGTGTCATTCTGTGTGTTGTGTCTTCCTTAGCTCCCCATATTGGAGAGGGATGCTTGGTCAAAAGAGAGTGTACGAATGGTGGAAACCAGCTTGGCAAAGCTGAAGAGAGTGGGAATAAATGTCGTTCCTACAGACGGCGCCAAATGTTGATGCACAAAATCAGTAAGGACTTTGGTACAACAAAAAGTGTTAAGTTTGTGACCTTTGCTAGATTGCTTCAGTCACTAGTGTGGATAAGTATGTAAATGGATAGGGACATGGAAGCAAACACAAGATGTACGTAGTTTACCCAGATTGGCTACGTCTACGGAGTATAGGAGTTCTCATTAATTGTGAAGAGTTTACATAAGTACATAGGTTCAAGTTCTCCTTTAGTGAGTACTAGTGAATGATTTAGTACAAATGACATTCGGAAATATTGTAAGAGAATGATCTCTATTTATAGAAAAGAGTTTCTAGTTTCATTCTGACATTGACACGTGTCGTGTTGTGATTGGCTTCTGATGTTGACACGTGTCGCGCTATGATTGGCTTCTGATGTCGACACATGTCGCGCTGTGATTGGCCTCCTAGTTGGAGGGAAACTCTTCTGGGTCTTTGACGGTATAACGTTGACCGGTGCTCAATAATTTCGAGATTGGTTAAGTATGGTACAAACAAGATGTATTGTAGAAGCATTCATGGAATGCCCTTAGCAGAGCACCACTGTTCCTCCTAATTCAAACCATATTCTGTGAATTATAAATGAAAACTCAAACCATTATTTCTTTTCGAAAAAGTTCAAAAACAAAAGAATGGTGCATCAAATTTTTGTATTTACACAACTCGATTTTATATTACCCTAATTCTCCTTACATTATTTAATTTTCAAAAACTATAAGCATGAACTGTTTGAAAATAAAATAAAAACGCGTGTGAAAATTACTTCTCACCTCAAAGAAAAACAAATTATTTCCCACTCAAAAAAACAAAAATAAAAACCCACTAATAAAAAGCCAAACTTTCTTCCAATAGTTTAGGGTTCAGAAGAAAACCAACACCAAGATTCGACCTGTAAACCGCCAGCAAGCACGAATCCACCTCCCCAATCAACCACCGCCACCATGTCCCCAAAATCAAAATCCAAATCACGACGCAAAACCCCAAAACAAGATCAAACCCCAACACCCCCATTCCAAAACCCGACACCACCAGAGTTCCAATTCGCCATCGCCAGGATCGCGGTTTCTCAGATCACCCAATCGGTCGGATTCAAATCCACGAAGCCCTCCGCCCTCGATACCCTAACCCACATCGCCGTCAAGTACATCGGCGCCGTAGCCTCCGCCTCGGCCTCCTACGCAGCCATGACCAACCGCACCAAAACGAACGTCTTCGACCTCGCCAATGCCCTCCACGACTTGCAGTCGGTGCAGGGATTCCAGGGCGCCTCCGCCCTCCACGAAAGTGGATACTGCGTACTGGGTTCGAGTGTTTTGAGCGATCTCGCCGGCTTCGTGAGGCGGAATCAGGAAACCCCGTTCGCCAGACCGATTCCCCGGGGAGAGAAATTGGGTGCGGAGGAAGGTGGGACTGTGATTCCCATTCCGCGGGAATTGGATTCCCGGAGGGGTTTGCACGTGCCGAGATGGCTGCCGGCGTTGCCGGAGGTGAAGAAGGCGGTTGGGAAGAGAAGGAATGGGGAGGAGCTGTGGGAGAATGTGGCGGCCGGAAATGGTGGCGATGGCGGTGAAAGTGGGAGCGGGAATGGTAAGGGGATATGCTGGGAATCGGGGGTAAAAAGTAAGAGGGGGAGAGTGAGGTTTAGGATAGGAGGAGGGAAGGAGGAGGGAATGGGTGTGGATTTGAGGAGTGTGGTGCGTAGACGAAGGAAGAGGGTGTGATGGCTTCTCGACTCAAATAATCTTGTCTTCGTAGAATCATTTAGCCTAGGATGTATTTGACTTAGTAACTAGCTATTGGTCTTGGTGGGACTCTCTTCCAGATTTATAAAACAAATTTTAAGTTCGAATCTCGTGATTTTTCTCAAATAATGATTTGGAACAGAACCTTGATAACTAGCTCAAATACATTACTCTAGCCACTTGCAAAAACGTGTTGGTGGCCCAATGCTGCTTTCAATCGTGTCAGTCCAAATAGTGATATATATTCAGACCTCTAAATGGGTCTTGATTCAAATTTAGATTCATTTATAATTATATTAACAGATTTGATACTTATTTGGATCATCGGACATAACTTGTTGATTCAAATACTATTAGCATCAAATTTGGATAATCGGATTGAACCCTTATCGGATTTAATTTAAGACTTAAAAAAGATTAAAATATCATTAGTAACCTCATTCTTTGATTATATTTTTAGGAAAACTAATTAAAAACTTCATGTTGAACAATAAGAAAATAGGATAAAAGTTTATTTTTATTGTATAAAAATCTTAAACCACCATCACACAATCAGATTCAGATTAAATTCGAGTTAAAATCCAATCTATTGACAAGTCTATACATATGAGTTCATGTGGTGTCAAAAGAGATCTGCTATTCGTACGCGATAAAGGTTATTTCACACGCCTCCCTAACATATCCCTACCAAAAGTAGTGCAATCCATAGCCGCTCATGCGATTACGGCGCCTCGCATATGGATAGCAAGAAGGCGCTTATGCCCCAACGGTGCATAGCACGAATTCACCGTCACGTGGTGTCTCGTGCCAATACTGCAAGATCAATTGTTAGCTTTTTTCGACATTATCGGGTTCAAAGGTAGTAGGTTACAAGTTACAACCAATGAGTGAGCAAATAGAACTACGATCAGGAAACCAATGACTATCTGTTCACCCACTGCAAAGAAAATATCACTTCATTTATAAGCAACGCACTCATTTCTTATAACATAGTAACACAATATATGGAGTCCATTCGCACAAAAAATACGTCTTCCGACTCGTGCCACATCTGAAAATCACTACTTTTAACTAAGTACAGAGTTGCAACAGATATATGATCTTTCTCTTATAATGCTACAATATAATTGCAAAAGTTTGGTGACAAGGCGAAAATATTTTCTTAAGAACGGCAACGGGCTCATTTACCGCAGTTGAAACCGTGGCAGACAGACATGATTATGATAAGGATTAAGGCGATCAGGATTCCCAAAACAATCAGCTTCACCTTCATGTTCTGCAGCCACATCTTCCTCCGCATTTTAGTCCCCACAGTCCGAAAGTCCTGTGCCTGTAAGCAGGGAACACAGAATAACGATTCTTTCAACGTAAACAAATTCTTGAGAAGATGAATCAATTTAGAATGAGACACCACACATTGTACATTAGCAATGTGCTCGGACTTATGCGGGTGGCATGCTATCCAACTGGGAAACACTTTTACAAATAACTATTCAATTTATTAAACAAGGGCATGCCATTGTGAGAGAGAACGAGATATGACCTGTTGATGAAGGTTCTCAGTCTTATCGACTAAAAGCTCTATCTTTTCCCCCCTATCCAAAACCTGCATCAAAATGCAATACAAACATATGAGAAGAAAGATTATCCTACAGTGTGTATAGATCCAAGGTATGAAAAAGACACCGCGAGCAAACAAGTCGCAAGTATGACCTTTGTTCTATGTCTGTATGAGAATGGATGTATATATTATACACCCAAAATCAACGATGAATCAATGATCGAACATAGCCCATGTAAAATATAACACCTCAACAGACACATTGCTATTGGATACCACCAACATTATTATTATGAATTTATTCATATACACGAAGAATACAGAAAGTTGTGACCGGGAAAAAAGAGGGGCTCAACATTGAAACAAAGTTCAAATGAACCACTATCCTCAAGACTTATGCCACATCCCCTTCCCAAGTCCCAACTATCATTACTTGTTCCACATTGCCTGATCTGTTAGTAGTTTAGGTTCTAACAACACACACAAGATTGCACGTGCTCAATTAAGGACATGTGTCCGGATCTGTGTACAACTAAATGCTCAACAATTACTGAAGAGCATTTCTTCCTAAAGTCAGGGCGAAAACCCTCAATTCTATCTATATCCCATATTCGAAATAAATAAAATGGCCAAAAGACATAAACAATTAAGAAATAAATGGATGTGCGAAGCTCAGGCAGTTACTAACTAGAATCAATAATATTGTATCCCATCCATATCAACCAATCGTATACAAGCCAGGTGAGCGATACAGATAAACCAATGCTGTCTACCTTTTCGATATTCTCCATCATAACACCTTTAACTTCTGAAACCTGGGCCTTCACCTTTGCGAGCTTACTTATTTCTTCAGGATGATCAACACAGTATTGCATATGCTCCTTCAATTTTGACCTGCAATTAACGGAAGAACAAAATTAACAATGTCAACTAGATACAATTCAATCAGCCTGCATTTTACATGATCTGGTCGGGTATAATACCCAAATTCCTTGTTCAGGCTGTTGGCAGCAGCCGTAGCAGCCTTTCCACTGCCATATTTTGCAACAAAGTCATCCTTGACACGCTCCAGAAATGCGATAGGTACTTGTCGTCCACTTGATTCATCCGCAACCACACAGTATGCTGCAACAAGAAGAAACTTCTGTCGGTATGACAATTAAATAACGTAACTGCAACCTTCGAACCGACACTAAAAAGAAGTTAAAAACACTCCAGATTTTAGATACATAGGATTTCAAATATCCTAACAATTCCAGCATCCACGAAATCAAGGGATTGGAAATATTTTCGACATTCGAAATGCAATAAGATGTAACTACAATAACTACAGTAGAATCACATTTGATAATTGGACAAAATTGGAAGCAGATTTGAATTCACTAATTCACACTTCAAAATATTAGCCTAAGATCCAAGATCTAGAACTCCAACGCACAGAAACCGAAATTCAGCGCCGAAAACTCAAAATTTACAAAGCAAAACCAAAGAATCGAGATCAAGCGCAGATCTAGCAACAATTAGGCACATCAAACGGAGCACAAGCAAGCGAAACGAACAAATCAAACAATCAACGCAGCATAAAGGAGATTTTCCAGCATTTTCTCGGGAAACAAACGGAAAATAAAAGGAAAGGGAAAGTAGATTACTGTAGCCATTGTCGACGAGGTAATTGAAGGTGTGGCCATCGCAGTTGTAGGTGAACTTGTTGTTGGTAGCAGGAAGCTTCTGGAGGCACTGGAAGGCAATGGAGTTGAAATTGCCGCTGAATTCCGTGTACTCCGCGAGAACCACAGTCCCTCGCGCCACGAACGCGTAGATCAGCGCCTTCTGCCCCATTTTTCTCTGGAACCTTCCGCTCTCTCTGCTTACTGCTGTGCGTTTCGATTTTTTCGCTGTTTTTTGTTTCGAATTTAGGGGTTGGATTTTTTGGGTTTTTGATGTGTGAAGCGCACCTTTTGTTTCTCTCTCTATGATCTGTCCTCCCGCACTGGTTTTTGTTTTAGAGAGAGAAAGAGATAGAGAGAGAACGGAAGGTTAGGGGGTTTTAATGAGGTTTTAAAAAGTAGAGAGAGAAGTGTGGAAGAAGAAATGTGGGGGTTTAGAACTTTAAAATGTGGAGTTAATTTTAAACTAGAGTGATAGGGATTTTCTGGGGAAAGGTTGCTGTGAGGTAGGGATCATGAGAGGTTCATGAGGTCTTTCTTTTCTTTTCTTAATCAAGGTGATTATCTTTATCTCAATTTAAATGAATTTTTTGTACATTTTTATCATTTAATGTATGAACGTTAATCAGGTTGATCCTATTTGAGGAATTGAGGTTCACTCTAAAGTTTAAACACTCTGAAATTTATGCCGTTCAAGAGAGAGAGAGAAAGAGATATAGGCCGTTCAAGTTTTCTGAGTTCTATGAGGTGGGCTAGTGAGATAAGATAATAAAAACCGTATAATTAAAATTGAGTGATGGGTACTTAGGCTCCGAACATAAGATCGAATATGCATTTCATTCCCTATTTGGAGAGAGGATCCTCGTCGGATCCTCTTTGTGAGGATCACGGGAATCCTCCAATCATATTCGTTCATCGTGCATCATGCGGCCAGTTTTCGTCATTTACTGTTTATATTCAATTTTAAATAAAAAAATTTACAATAATTTCTGACCGTACGATATACGATGAACGGATGTGATTTGAGGATCCTGAGATCCTGACAAAAAGAATCCGACGAGGACCTCCCTCCCCTATTTGAGTAGGAAGTTTCATTCGGCCTCGTACACGTGGCAGAGTTCAGGTGGCCATGTGAGAACTGCTCTCCAACATGCGTTGTATGGAATAACAAACATTTCAGGTTTTTTATCCAAAAACAGAAGCGTAAACAAATAAAAAAGATGAAGAGAGGTAAAGCATCAATTTGCCTGCCTCACACGTCACCTCACCACTCACAATCACCGTCTCAGTCTCACACCCACAAGAAAGATATGAGAGTGATATAGAGAAATATAATAATTATTTCCTTTTTTGATATTCTTTTTTATATATTTATCTAAAAAAATAGAGTACAGATACATAAAAGAGGGAAAATAGAAAGAATGGTACGAGAAATAACCCATTTCGTCTTGAGTTTTGAGTTTTCATAACCATTTCGTTTATTATTTTCGTTTTTTTTTATTTCATTGCATATAAGCAAGAACTATTCACTCTGTACTATAAGGAGGTGGATTGTCTGCCCTCTTATTTTCATGCTCTTCTCATCCCTTCCTGTTTGTGTGATCACGATTAAGTCACGTCAATATTTTATATTAATTTTTTTATAAAAATAATAAAACAAAAAATAATAATAATAATATAAAATATTAACGTAATTTACCATGACCACACAAAATAGGAAAAGAAATGATGGAAACAGTATGGAAATGGAAGGTAGACAATCCACAAAAAAAACAAAAGTACAAATTTCAGTACGAGAGTATGTAAAATAAACTCAAATCACAAAATGAAAAACAAGTTTCAAAATACGTGTAGAATCTTAACATACAACTTAAGTACAGTTTCACATTCATTAATCTTCGATATTTCGATAGTTTACTCAGATGCCAGAGGTCACCTAGAATCATATTTCGACTTCAATGACTGATCATAGGCGGAAACAATATGAAAGACATTTTTCTTTTCAGTTTTTGGTGCATTGTGCCGTTGGTTCGAGTGCTCTATGCTCTTGACTGTCAAAACTAAACTAAGAAAAATCCATAACCCTTCAATGGTTGCATAAAATGATGACAGAATACATATGGGATAAATTTGTGCAGGCTCACCTTTAATCTCGTTTACCAGTGTCCACGCCTTCAAGTTCTGACAAAACAAGCCATAGTGCACGACCGCCTTCCTTATGCTTGAAATCAGGGGAGTTTGGCTTTACCTGTAAGGGAAACAATTATGTCAAAAGCTTTTACCGGTAAAATCAGTCAGATAACGAAGACATTCCAAGGAATCGTCACCAATCCATTGAGCTTCTTACTGCGGCAGTCCCACCACTGTTTTGGATTACTAAGAAGATCACTCCAAGAACCTAACGTACAGTCCCCATCATTCCTCAAGCTGGCTGCAAAACAATTCAGTACCTCCTTTTTCGTCGGTAACAAGACTATAATTAGTAAAAACACTTTAAACATTTATTTTATCAAGCCAACCCAGCATTAAAAAAAATGAAACGTCAAATCTTTTGATGACCAAGAAAATTACTTTCACGACTCTCTGGTATTGGTTTCTGACTCTCTGGTATAGGTTTTTTACCAAATGCCAATGAACCTGACTTATTTAGGATCAATTCAGGAGTTTTGTCATTAATCCAATGTGATTCTCCATTGTTCTTCCGTTCAAATGCTGCATCTTTTGGATCCTGGGCACAAATTATAAAATGTACGATTAACTATTTACAAAAAAAGAAAAAAAAGAATCCACATCCCCATTTATATAAAGCACGAGTGTGTAACAAAGAAAAGTCAAATGAAATAACCCATATAAAATTTGCTACCTCTTTCAAATCTTTCCATGCGAGAAGGTGTCTTTCTTCCATGACTGATCCATATCATCCTTGACAACTGCTACGACAAATGGTTCTAAATCGATAAACATAAACAATATATGGAGGAAGGTACAAGAAAAATGCACACAAACATCATACAAAGTTGCGAGCATGCCAAACATGAAAGGAACAGCATAAATGTTTTGAACAGATATAAACCATATATTTTGAATCAAAGTAATCACTAATTGAGTGTTGTAAATCTCAAATGCATGTTTGTACTTTCCTAGCATATTTTCTGGGGGACAAATGTTGTCTCGTGTTTCTTGAATTTCTAAGTTTACCAAAAGGTAAGCATACAACTCATTTGTTATGTTTTCTTTTGGTTAAACCTCCCCAGAAATGAAAATAAATGTACAACGCCAACTAAAGTACAGATTAATGAGATTAAATTCATGCACTTTAGTGTCAGTGAGTCAGCATGTCATATCTCCATTTTGCGATATTACATAGAAGGTAGCACTCGATCCTTCAGTGTGTGATTATTATTCAAGTACTATAAGGTGACAAAGTAGGAGCTGATAATCACTTGAACAAACTTACCGGTGTGATCGGTAGTCCTTTCTTCTTGTCTGTCAGCTTTAGAGCTTTTATTTAGTTGTGAAGATTCTTCAACAAAGTAGAGGGTATGCACCAAAACCTAACAAGGTTAGACCTTAGTTTTTAGATACATATAAACACACATAACTGTATACATAACCAATAAAAAGAAACGAGTTGGAAAGAAAGAAAGCATGATAGCAGAAAAATTCCACCTCCCACATTTACTAAATTAAAGTATGAGCAACTACACTAATATTGGCTTCTAAAACATGTCATATAAGCCTCAAAACTAGCAAGAAGACTGAAACTACGAAAAGCGCTATGTGAAAATTGACTAAGTTTGAATCAAAGCTAGTATTGCATTCTCTTTTACACAGAGAGATTACAGAGGCATAAAGGACATCCGACTGACTTCAAAATACAATTGTCAAACCAAATGAAACACTTAAAAGAGAAGAGTAATGAGTATACTATAAAATCGCTCAGATTAAACAAATGCATTATCTCAGTGAAATCGTATGAACCCACATTTCGAGTAACAACAGAAACCGGAAACTCGGCATAAAGGGTCCCCTAGAATTTACCTGGAGACGACCCTGGTCCTCCCCAGCATTCAAATGGTCCAAATCCGACCTCAAACTCCCAGCAACAAACACAAAGTCACTGTCTTTCAAATGCAAATCAGCAGTATTAGCCAAGTCGCCCTCAAAGACGATGGGAATCCTGAAAAAAACCCAACAAAAAAATTCAAAAATCTTGCATAATACCAATAGCAGAAACAGTGATCGAATTCGGAATTCAACATTTACCGGAGAGAATTAGCCGGAGAGGGAGAAGAGGAGGTGAGAACGGTGGCTACCAAGACTTTGCCATCAGGGGTACGGACGACGTGAAGAGGAGTGCGCACCGCATTGGCGACCTTTGGCTGGAAGGGGACTTGGGTCGGGCGCGGCAGCAAATCGGGGTTTGGCGGCGGCGGCTGCGGTGGTTTGGACTTGAAGCGGAGTCTAGTGACGGTGTGAGTGTTTGGGGTTTGGGGTTTAGCTGCGGTGGTGGAGAAGTGGGATTGGAGAAGAAGTAAGGCCATCTCCAACTCCAACCGTCTAGAGGGCCGAAAATAGCTCGAAAATCGTCTCCAACCCACGTAGGCCAAAGGCTCTGAAATCTGAGAGGCCCCATAGAATCGGGGAGGGCTGGAGGGCTGGCCAATTTTTTTTTTTGAAGTGTTGGATTTCTTGTCGGTTAGGCCATCTCCAATCGATGGCTTGCCAGATGACTCATTTTTGCCCTCCAGCTCTTCAAGATTCTCCAAGATATTAATATTTTAATGAACAGTACAGGGTCATATTTGCCTCCATCTCCAACCAAGGGCCAAATGGCTCGTTTTAGCCATTTCACAAAAAATTGTCTCCAACCGAGGGCCAAAGGGCCATAGAGGCCAAACATAATTTATTATTTAAAAACTACAACTTAAATTCAAATCCAACGGCTAAGTGCAAAAAAATGGCTTAATTTAATTTTGTATAACGGCTTAGGAAGTTATAGGAAAAAAATGAAACAAATTTTGTGAAATAGAAGTTATAGGAAAAAAAATATGAAACAAATTTTGTGAAATAGAAGTTATATGAAAAAAATGGAATTTAAAAAAAATATGAAATACATTTTGTGAAATATAAGTTATAGGAAAAAAATAGAAGTTATATGAAAAATTTTGTAAATAAAAAAAATAATAAAACTGTAAAAAAATTAAATTAAATGCAACAACTACTAGCCGTTGCATTTGAATTTTTTCTTAAGAAATCCTGTCAGTCATAACCGACAGGAATACATGTTATTAGTTAGTATAAATGTATTACTGTCGGTTATAATCGACAGAAATAACAAAACATTAAAAAAAAAATGGCCAGCCCTCTCAGATTTCGTGGGGCCCTCCCAGATTCCAGAGCCCTCTGGCCTAGCCCTCGGTTGGAGACGGTTTTCGTGCTATTTTCGGTCATCTGGCCCTCTGGACTCTTCGGTTGGAGATGACCTTAAAACCGACAGTAATTGTTCTTCAATATAATGAATTAAGGCTAACGGTTACTAGGATATTTATTAATTAGTATTAGTGTTGGTTATAATCGACACATATAGCTTGAAAAAATTTGAATACAACGGCTAGCTGACTGCAGCTAGCCGTTGTATTCAATTTTTTTTTTTTTTTGAATTTAAACCTTTTTTTACTTCTATAAATATGGTGAAGCTCTTTCAATTATTCACTTCATCTACAATCTTTCCTTCAATATATTTTTCAATTTATATTTAAGTTATTGTAGTTTTTAAAATTTAAATAAAAAATTATGTTTGGCCCTCGGTTGGCGACGGTTTTTTGTGACAGGGTTAAAACGAGCTCTATGGCCCTCGGTTGGAGACGGAGGCAAATATGACCATGTACTGTTCATTAAAATATTAATATCTTGGAGAATCTTGGAGGGCCAGAGGACTAAAACGAGCCATTTGACCAGCCATCGGTTGGAGATGGCCTAAGGGGCGCAAGAGAAGGCAAATTCTAGTGTGTATTGCTCTGCTTATTGCATTCATGGCGGAAACCAGTCTTCGGATTTTTTTATTCGTTTTCTTCGATTTTCAGGGACTGAGAGTAAGAGAGCAATAAACCCAAAACCCCAAAACACAAGCAAAAGTTTTAGAGGAACATCCAAAATTAGCACAGTTTGAAAAACCTATAGTAAAAATGTCACAACTTGAAAAATGTTCACAATGCCGTAAAACTATGTGGCTACTCACATAATTTGACTAAAAATGTAAGAATGAAAGTTAATATTATCCGCGAAGATTGTAAACTTAAATAGTATACATTTGGATTTTACTATTTTGATATGTAAAGTTTTCTTCATACATTTCAAAAGATGTCGGATCAAAACCTCTATTATAGAGATATGCTTGTATCTTCAAAACAATACACAAGATCAAAAGTAGAAAGTGATCATACCAATCTCCCTCCATTCTCTTTACCTGCATTCATTGTCTAGTACAGTTACGAAAATAAACATTGTGATACATTACTCATGCTCCACTTTAATCTCTAACAAAGATTCTCTCTCACTTTTGCCTATTCTTAACACACAAAACTAGTAGTTTTTGAGCTTGAGTGGGTTCAGTTTAGGTTATATTTTAAGTTGTAGACTTTACCTCAATATTTGGAGCGGCTCAGCTCTATAATGTTTTTATTTTCTTTTTCAGCAAGTGGTAGATTGTTCTGATGGTTGAAGTCTTTATTGTCAACTCAATACGTTTAAACTCTCCCCTCTTTTCTTTTATGTAAAATATAGTTTGTATTAAAAAAATAGGAACTTTAACGAAAAGTTTCCAGTACTATTTACTTTAACGAAAAATCATATTTTCACACTAAAAAGTCAATTATGATACTATTCACTTTACCCTTTATTTTGTCGTTATAGTTAGTTTTCAAACTCTTTTAATTAGTTTCTTTAAAAAAAAAAAATGCATTGTAACTTCAATTCCAATATAATAGGAGAAGACAATGGGAGGTGAATTTGAGGTGTTAGGGTTCCAAGCACTTTCTCAACGGTTGTTTGCGCGGGTTGCGTAGGTCAGACACTTCCAAACAAACAACACTGAGAGTTTCTTGTTTTTACAACAACAGCGCCTCTGCCTCTGCCTCTGCCGCCAACCCAAAACCTCAAAACTCCCGCACATTCAATCGCAGGGAAAGATAATCATGGAAGGCAATAGCAATAGCAACGCCAAAGACCAGAACCAAATCGTGGATGTCCGCTCGGTGGTCGAAGCCGTCTCCGCCGACGACTCCGACGCCCCCCTCTACCGAGTCGAAAGCCTCTGCATGCGCTGCGGCGAAAACGTACTCTCTCTCTCTCTCTATCTCCCTCTTAATTGCTTCTTAGGGCTTCTCTGTTTTAATTTTTATCATCCGATTTGTTAAGTTTATTGTTGATTTCAGGGTACTACCAGTTTTCTGCTGACTCTGATTCCACACTTCAGAAAGGTGTGCATCTAATTCTGATCAATTTCGCCAATTTCTTGTTCTTTCTGTTGTTGCTGTGTGTAAATGAAAGTGTTTGTTGGTGTGCAGATTTTGCTTTCGGCTTTCGAGTGCCCGCATTGCAATGAGAGGTAAAAGTTCAAACTATGTGATGATAGTTTGTTCAATTTTTTATTGCTGAGTGAAGTTTTTGATCTTGTATGTTTTGTTTTGCTGCAGGAATAATGAGGTTCAGTTTGCTGGTGAGCTCCAACCCAAAGGTTGCTGCTACCAGTTGGAGGTGCCTTCTGGCGACCCCAAGGTTAGACTAATCAAAATTTTGTTAATTGACATTATATGGATCATTTTATCTCTCATTTGTGTCTCAAATTTGCGGTATTTAGCTAAGTTCACAAGAAGTACTTATCGTATTGAAGGCACTAATAAGTTATACTCGCAAAATCCTTATCTTTATGTTTATTTTGCTTTTCGTGTTTGGGTCTGTGTGTGCATTTTTATGATAATCTCAAGTCACAACTAATAGTATGTGCTCTAGAAGTCTGGTTTGATTGAAGTAAGTGATCGGTAATGGAAATGGAGATTGAAATTATACTACACAATGCGATACATGATATTTTCGCTGAAGTGTATTGAGCATTCCCCCTCCTTCAGGATTGCAGAATTGATGAACTTTTTCTGTGCAGATGCTTAATCGACAAGTGGTGAAGTCTGAGTCTGCTACTATTAAGGTACTTGAGTATATCCTGCTTGAAGTTCAATGTATTAATTCTTTTCCATTTTACATTTCTGTAATGTACAGTTTCTTTAACATCTTCAATTATGTTGACTTTAATAAAATAACTTGTTTTTGTTGTCTTTATATTATCCGAGTTTAGCTGGAGAGCTTATTGGATTTGTTAGTTCAGAGTAACATAATCATTATTCATTATTGTTAAAAAAGTTCTAAATCTTGAATTGGTTGAATGCTGACTTACAGTTTCTAGTGGTAACTTTGATTTAATGTTGGTTAGTTAGCTAGTTTAGTGGTAAGGTTTTCACATTCTGGCTGGGGAGACTGGGGTTGGATCCCAGTAGTGGCCCATCGCTTTTTTCTTTGTGAGATAAATGAATCCTGTTGAGTTGAGTATATACTGTACATAAGTACTTCCAGATCTTAGCTAATTAGGTTATCAGGTGGTATAAAAAAAATATAAATTGTAGATTTTATCTGTTGTTTTTAAAAAAGAGCTGCAGATAAAAATTTTGACCTAGAGTTTCCAGTCTGCTATAATATATCCCTTTGTGGTGCTAATTGACACTAATAGAAATGATAATGTTTTTCGTATTTATTATTTTATAATTCCTCTTACTAGATGATCAAGAAGAACGATAATAAAAGGCTACAAAATTAGTCAAACTAAGATTAATTTTATTTGTTCTTATTGCTTGTGGGATTGTCTATAATATCTATTTCTATAAGTTAACAAAAATGTATTGAGTTGTGCATTCTCTTTCATTTGTGTCCACAGATTCCCGAATTGGATTTTGAGATTCCTCCGGAGTCTCAGCGTGGATCTCTGTCAACGGTATTGTTTTACTTCCCCCTCTTCTCTAGTAGAGTTGTACAAATTGCTGCTTAGTGGATTAGCTCCATTCACCTGGATTCCTTTCTCTTTTTTGGTAATTTTGTGGTTGGTAGTGATATCTCATTTTTTACTTGTATGACTTGTGGTCTGTATTCAACAGATTGTACATTGAAGCATTTTGAGTATAACAGATTTCTTTAAGTTCTCTGTTTTCCTTCAGTCAAGGCAATCATTTTCTTTTACCCCCTTTTGGGACTTGCGGACCGTTTCTGTAATAGTTGAAAGAGTAAAGGTTTGATTTAAATTTGTTTATATGCAAAAGGTGCTGACTGAAAGTAAATCTATTTGTCACTGGCTCTAGCCTTTGGCACATATTTTAGGCATATGTGCAAGGGTGATAGAAACTTCTTTTCGAACGACTCCACTCAAAGTTGTTCGGGAGCATATGCTCCTATCAACTTTACACGGGACACACAAAAGAAGTACTTTGATCCTATTAGACGGGGGAGGGTGAAGAAGCTAGGACAGAATGGTAGAGTTCAAGAGAGCAAAATGCGTTTAGGAACGTGGAATATAGGAACCTTAACGGGAAAATCTATGGAAGTAGTGGAAGTTATGGTGAGGAGAAGGATAAATATTATGTGCCTACAAGAAACTAAGTGGGTTGGTAGTAAGGCAAAGGATCTAGAAAACTCAGGGTTTAAACTTTGGTATTCGGGCACAAATAGAACGAGAAACGGTGTTGGCATCATCGTGGACAAGACCTTGACACAAGATGTTGTAGATGTCAAGAGGGTAGGAGATAGAATCATGGCAATCAAGATTGTAATAGGACAAGAACTTATCAATGTGATTAGTGCGTACGCACCTCAAGTAGGGTTGGATAAGAGTTCGAAGGAGAAATTTTGGGAAGACCTTGGAGACTTGGTGCAAGGAATTGCTCAGACGGAGAAGTTATTTATAGGAGGAGATTTAAATGGACACGTGGGCAGGGAGACAGGCAACTATGGAGGTTTTCATGGTGGCCATGGTTTTGGGGAGAGAAACGAGGATGGGGAAGCTATCTTGGATTTTGCAATGGCATATGATCTCTTCTTAGCCAACACCTTCTTTAAGAAGAGAGAAGAACATGTGATCACCTACAAGAGTGGGTCGTCAAAAACACAAATAGATTTTCTCCTAATGAGGAAAGGAGATCGTATAACTTGTAAGGATTGCAAAGTTATACCAGGAGAGAGCGTGGCTAATCAACATCGCTTGTTGGTGATGGATGTACATATCAAAAGAGTGAGACAAAAGAACAAGACTTGGAAGTGCCCAAGGACTAGATGGTGGAATCTAAAAGAAGAAAAACAAGTCATTTTCAAAGAGAAAGTAATCACCCAGTGTGTGTGGGATAGAGAGAGGGAAGCTAGCCAAATGTGGGATTCCATGGCTAGTTGTATTCGAAAAGTAGCAAAAGAGGTATTAGGAGAGTCCAAAGGTTTTGCCCCACACCAAAAGGAATCTTGGTGGTGGAATGAGGAGGTACAAACAAAGATGAAGGCTAAGAAGGAATGTTGTAAAGCCTTATACAAGGATAGGACCGATGAAAATGGTGAAAGGTATAGAAAAGCGAAGCAAGAAGCGAAGAAAGCTGTGAGAGAAGCTAAGTTAGCGGCTTATGACGATATGTATAAGCGACTAGATACCAAAGAAGGAGAGTTGGATATCTATAAATTAGCTAGAGCAAGGGAAAAGAAGACAAAGGACCTAAACCAAGTGAGGTGCATCAAGGATGAGGATGGAAAGGTTCTTGCTACAGAGAACGCGGTTAAAGACAGATGGAAATGTTATTTTCATAATCTTTTCAATGAAGGACATGAAAGGAGTGCTTCTTTAGGGGAGTTGAGTAACTCAGAAGAGTGTAGAAACTACTCTTTTTATCGTAGAATCCGGAAGGAAGAAGTGGTTGTAGCTTTGAAGAAGATGAAGCATAGAAAAGCAGTAGGCCCAGACGATATACCAATCGAAGTGTGGAAAGTTTTGGGAGAGACAGGTATAACATGGCTCACTGACCTTTTCAATAGGATTTTGAAAACGAAGAAGATGCCAAATGAGTGGCGAACGAGCACTTTGGTGCCTATCTACAAGAATAAGGGTGACGTACAAAATTGCATGAACTATAGGGGTATTAAGCTAATGAGTCATACAATGAAGCTTTGGGAGAGAGTCATTGAGCATAGATTGAGGCAAGAGACACGGGTTTCGGACAACCAATTCGGGTTCATGCCAGGGCGCTCAACCATGGAGGCAATCTATCTCTTACGAAGATTGATGGAAAGATATAGAGATGGGAAAAAGGATTTACACATGGTCTTTATAGATTTGGAAAAAGCGTATGATAGGGTCCCAAGAGACATTCTTTGGAGGATTTTAGAGAAGAAAGGAGTACGAGTAGCATATATCCAAGCTATAAAGGATATGTATGAAGGAGCAAAGACTGCCGTAAGAACTCATGAAGGACAAACCGAAAGCTTTCCCATAACTGTAGGATTACATCAAGGCTCATCCTTAAGTCCTTACCTTTTTGCGTTGGTAATGGATGAGTTAACAGGACATATTCAAGATGATATTCCTTGGTGTATGCTTTTCGCAGACGATATAGTGTTGATAGATGAAACTCAGGAAGGGGTAAATGCAAAGCTTAACCTTTGGAGAGAAGTGTTGGAATCTAAAGGTCTTCGCCTAAGCCGATCAAAGACAGAATATATGGAGTGCAAGTTCAGTGCAAATGGAGGCCAAAACGAGTTAGGGGTGAGGATCGGAGATCAAGAAATACCAAAGAGCGACCGTTTTCGTTACCTAGGATCTATCTTGCAAAAGAACGGAGAATTAGATGGAGATCTCAACCATAGAATACAAGCTGGATGGATGAAGTGGAAGAGTGCATCCGGCGTGTTGTGTGACCGCCGTATGCCACTGAAGCTCAAGGGAAAATTTTATAGGACGGCAATAAGGCCAGCGATGCTGTATGGCACAGAATGTTGGGCGGTGAAGCATCAACACATACACAAAATGGGTGTAGCGGAGATGAGGATGCTTCGTTGGATGTGTGGGCACACGAGAAAGGATAAGATTAAGAATGAGGATATCCGGGGTAAAGTAGGAGTAGCCGAAATTGAAGGCAAGATGAGAGAAAATCGGTTACGGTGGTTTGGACATGTGCAACGAAGGCCTACTGACGCTCCGATTAGAAGATGCGACTATGGGACAGAGGTTCAGGGCCGAAGGGGTAGAGGAAGACCTAGAAAAACTTTGGAAGAGACTCTAAGAAAAGACTTAGAGTACTTGGATCTAACGAAGGACATGACACAGGACCGAGCACAATGGCGTTCTAAGATTCATATAGCCGATCCCACTCAGTGACTTGGATTTTCCAAGTCTCCAATCGAGAAGTTTTCCTCACTCGGGAAATTAAGGGAACACTACCCCAACCTACATGCTCCACTCAGAAAGCTTCAACATACAAGCTTCAACAAAAGAAAATTCAAAGAACTTAGCGAAGAAGGTTTTGGTGTATTTAACACAATACGTTGAAATGAAGGAAAACTTATTTATTGATATCCCCGATAAGCTACAAATGTGTACATATACATGAGTCAAAATAAACAAACAAGAGGGAGCCTTCACAAGGGTTGCTTAGGAGAAGTCTCAGCAGTCGGTAGAGCCCCAGAAAGAGAAGGCACCGGAGGGGGATCATTCGGAACCTCAGTACTGGACAGAACCCTAGAAGGAGGAGGCATCAGAGGTTGATTATTTGGAGCTTCATTACGCGGTACAGCTCCAGAAGACGAAGGCAATAAATGCCTTTGGAACAAACCCACAAATCTCTGATGATCAAGTAAAACCTGACCATCAGTTTCCTTCATCTGGTCAAGCTTCCTCTTCATGTTTGTAGCATAGTCATGTGCGAGCCGGTGCAACTGTTTATTCTCATGCTTGAGCCCTCTAATCTCCTGTTTGAGACTCATCACCTCAGCCGCCAATGATTCAACTTGGCGGGTTCGAGCAAATAGGCGTTGGGCCATATTAGACACAGAACCTGCACACTGAACACTGAGAGCCAGCGAATCCTTAACAGCTAACTCATCAGACCGTTTGGAAAGTAGTCTGTTATCTTTGGGAGTGAGAAGGTTCCTGGCCACCACCGCAGCAGTCATATCATTCTTCATCACGGAATCCCCAACGGTAAGAGGACCAGTAGGGGAGACGAAGGATGGGCGCCATATGTTGTCTGGAGAAGGCGGGGTTGCCTCTTCAACAAGGTTCAAGTCAAAACGACGGTCGGAGGGGCCAGACATTTTCAAAGGTGTTGAAGAGAGAAGAGGTTGGACAAATCAAGATCTTAGAAGTGCAAGAATGGAACTTCTACTGGTGGAGATTCAAGTGTGCTTTGGAACTTAATGCCAGCCCCTATAAAAATCTGCACTCGACGGATCTTCAGAAATCGAAGAGGCGCCTGCTCAGAAATCGAAAAGGCGTTTGCTTTCTCAAAAGCTGGGCTGCTTAGAGACCACGAGGGTTGATCTCAGAAATCGAAGAGGCGTTTGCTTTCTCAAAAGTTAGGCTGCTCAAAGACCACGAAGGCCGATCTCAGAAATCGAAGAGGCGCTCGCTTTCTCAAAAGCTGGGCTCCTCAGAGACCACGAGGGCTGATCTCAGAAATCGAAGAGGCACCTACTTTTCCAGCCTTGTCAGCACCTGTCACACGCACACTCAGCTTTGCGGAAATTATGGGCATTCTGTCGAAGACTTCTGAGGAAGTATAAAACACATGAATCTTACTGTTCAATCACCCACTTCCCACACGCAACACTAGCTCATGGGTACCACAGATAACTTTGCCAAAGTTCTCTGCCAAAATTGAGCATGTAAAGCTTGCAGCTCCCACTACATCGCTCTGACCAAGAAAGGTAAAAGAATAGCAAAGAAACAGCACTAACAAAGTTTAGACCCATAAATTTTGAAGGTCTAGCTACCATATTATTACCCACAAGGGTAAAGGAACAGTACCACTGCTGGATAATTGGAAAGTCCCTGTGTCAACCTCTGTGCTTCGTGGCAAGGTAGACTAGCAAACATGCCCAACCTTTACTCACACTCGAGAAAACACTACCAATAAGATTGCTTGCTCCAAAATCGAAGAGGCACCGTCCTCCGAATCTCGAGAGCCAGACTCCTAACATGACTACTTTCTCAAAAATCAAAGAGAGGGTAAAGGAACAGTACCATTGCTGGATAATTGGAAAATCCCTGTGTGTCAACCTCTGTGCTTCGTGGCAAGGTAGACTAGCAAACATGCCCCACCTTTACTCACATTCGAGAAAACACTCCCAACAAGATTGCTTGCTCCAAAATCGAAGAGGCACCGCCCTCCGAATCTCGAGAGCCAGACTCCCAACATGATTACTTTCTCAAAAATCGAAGTGACACTGCTCTCCGAATCTCGAGAGCCAGACCCCCATCATGATTGCTTTCTTAAAAATCGAAGATGCATCGTTCTCCGAATCAATCGAAGAGACGCTCGCTTTCTCAAAAGCTGGGCTGCTCAGAGACCACGAGGGCCGATCTCAGAAATCGAAGAGGCCCCTACTTTTCTAGCCTTGTCAGCACCTGTCACACGCACACTCAGCTTTGCGGAAATTATGGGCATTCTGTCGAAGACTTCTCGAGAGCACAGACCACTTTTTCAAAGTGCTCTGACAGAGTTAAAACATGTGAAGCTGGCAGCTCCCACTACCGTGCTATGACCAAGCAGGGTAAAGGAATAGCATTACTACTTGTTGTTAGGGAGACTCCTATATATGTCGACCTCCATCCCCAACGGACAGGCAGACCTGCAAAAATGTTCAACCCTTCCTCATATTTGAGAGGGCACTCCCAACGAAGCCTTTCGAAATATTCAGCTTTCTTTCCCCCCGATAATACCTTTGCAAACAAGCTATACTAGAGCAAGAATATCTCATATCATCAGGGTTAAAAGCAAGAGTATCCCATATCATGCTTTTTCCCTGTCTTTTCCTTTGGCCTTGTTGTTACCTGCAAGACAAGGAGAAAGAGAGCAATCAGTCAGCACTTGGAATCAAGCTTCCAGCCAGGAACTGACTGCCTGGAACCCCTTACCTGATTACTTACCTGGCATTGCTCTCGAGTACTCATCTTCAACATCTTATGTTTCCAGGGAAGATACCGCATCTGCTTGAGGAACAGATAGGGCAAGTGCGAAGGATACAAGGAAGCATGTGGAGACAAGCGTAACAGCACACGTGCCGATACATCCATTACTCTGTCAAAAGCAAAAGTATCCCATATCAGCAGGGTCGAACGTACTCTAGATTTGATGGACTTGTTTTGACCCTCAAATTCTTCAGTCGGCTCTGGAGGAAACCAGAAAACCCTCCAGCTCAGTTCAAGAATAAGCCTGTGGAAAGTTACTTCTTCAAAAGCAAAAGTATCCCATATCATCTCTTCTCATCTTTCTTCTCTTTATCCTTCATGCTGCTGCAAGATGGGGAGAAGGTGAACAATCAGCCGGAGCTCTGATTGCTTACCTTGTCTGTCACCTCTTTCAGCAGATCCCCTAGCTCGGCGACTTGGGAGACTCCTACTACATGGTTTGTATCGCGCTTGACCAAGCCTGAAACTACAAGTAAGCTTCAAGTGAAATTGATACATTACCTTGTGCATCTCCACCAGTTAAAGATACCACCCCTGGATGGAGGAAGAGTACTTCCAGAGAAGATGCCACATCTACCTATGAGACAGATAAGGCAAGTCAAGACGATACCACACTCCGATACTTAGAAGTTTCGTTATTACGAGATCATTCTCTCACAATATTTCCTAATGTCATTTGTACTAAATCATTCACTTGTACTCACTAAAGGAGAGCTTGAACCTATGTACTTGTGTAAACCCTTCACAATTAATGAGAACTCTTCTATTCCGTGGACGTAGCCAATCTGGGTGAACCACGTACATCTTGTGTTTGCTCTCCTATCTCTATTCATTTATATACTTATCCACACTAATGACCGGAGCAATCTAGCGAAGATCACAAAAAGCGACCGTTTTTGCTGCCTAGGATCTATCTTGCAAGAGAACGGAGAATTAGATGGAGATCTCAACCATAGAATACGACCTGGACGGATGAAGTGTAAGAGTGCATCCGGCGTGTTATGTGACCGTCGTAGGCCACTGAAGCTCAAGGGAAAATTTTATAGGACGACAATAAGGCCAACGATGTTGTATGGCACAGAATGTTGGACGGTGAAGCATCAACACGTACACAAAATGGGTGTAGCGGAGATGAGGATGCTTCGTGGGATGTGTGGGCACACGAGAAAGGATAAGATTGGGCATGAGGATATCCGAGGTAAAGTAGGAGTAGCCGAAATTGAAGGAAAGATGAGAGAAAATCGGTTCCGGTGATTTGGACATGGGCAAAGAAGGCCGACTGACGCTCCGGTTCGAAGATGTGACTACGGGACAGAGGTTTAGGGCCGAAGGGGTAGAGGAAGACCTAGGAAAACTTTAGAAGAGACTCTAAGAAAAGACTTAGAGTACTTGGATCGAACGGAGGACATGACACAAAACCGAGCGCAATGGCGTTCTAGGATTCATATAGCCGACCCCACTTAGTGGGAAAAGACTTTGTTGTTGTTGTTGTTGTTGTGCAAGGGTGATAACTAGGAAAATTAAATTCCTTTTATTTATTATCTTTTAGGATGGGTAGGCTTAAGTGGTTGGTTCTCCCTGTATCACCTTTTTAATTATGTAGTTTTGTCTTTGGTGTATAATTTCTCATATATTTGTACCTTCAGTTCAGTTTTTTTCTTATATTTTTTTTCCAGAAGTACCTACCTTCCACCCCCACCCGAACCTCTCCCTTTCCAAACATCTTATATTTGTGTGATAATTTAGGTTGAGGGGATATTGTTACGAGCAGCAGATGAATTACAAGCACTTCAAGAAGAACGCAAGGTTCATATACGTCTTACAGTTATTGTTTAATAAGATAATATAGTTTTTTCTCAATATTTACTTGCTGTCTTTTGAGTTTTCAGAAAGTGGATCCTCAGACTGCTGAAGCCTTGGACCAGTTTTTGTTAAAGTTGAGAGCCTGTGCTACAGCAGACTTGTCCTTCACCTTCATTCTTGATGATCCAGCTGGAAACAGCTTTGTTGAGAACCTGTAAGAGATTCTCAATTTTGAAAAGAGAACCATTTTGTTATAACTTTGGTCCTTGGGGTCCGTTCTATCAATAATTCAATATACAGTTTAAGTTGGATTCACTTTTAAAAGGAATGCAGCTAATGTCTCATAAGAGACTTGCATTTGTGGTGGACTCAGAATTTTTCTTCATTGTTGCTATATTTTGACACTTAATGTTGCTTTCTGTTCGAACCTTTCACTGGCTGAGGGTATAAAATGTTATTTGTGCAGGTTTGCTCCATCCCCTGATCCATCATTGAGTATAAGGTTTTATGAGCGAACTCCAGAGCAACAAAAAACATTAGGGTATGTTGTTGATGCAGCATCAACAGAAGCGGTTAGCACTTCTGACCAAGTACAAAGAGTCCCACATGGCTCAATTGGAGCAGCAGCTGGTCATCGGGCCATTGCTCAGAGTAATAGTGCTGAAATTGCTGAATCTTTGTTTCGATACACAGCTCCAGAGGAGGTACACATTTATTAAGTGTTCTATGCACTACAAGTCTGTATCTTTTCAGCATTTATAGATTAGATTTTGAAATATTTAGTGAATATTTCCACTGTTTGACAGGTGATGACTTTCCCATCAACATGCGGAGGTTGTACTGCTAGGTGTGAAACTCGAATGTTTGTCACCCGTATCCCTTTGCATCTTTTACCAGTCTTCAGATATTTGAGTCAATAAGTTGCTTCTCTTTTATAGCTGATCAAATGGAACTGTTTTTAGTCTTGTGAAAATGGATTTTCCTCTTTAAACCAATGGCCTATCTGTAGATCCCACAATAACCGGAAAAGAACACATCCAAAGAGAGATTAAAACAATCCAGTTGGTTGCTAAAGAAATTTAGGATACCTTTAGAACTTCTTTTTGCAATATTTTTTTTCTTCTTAACCATTTACAGACATTCCATATTTTCAAGAGGTAATTGTCATGGCATCCACCTGTGACAATTGCGGTTACCGCAATTCTGAGGTTTGTACTGATCTGATTATTTTCTTTTTCTCTCTTCCATGCTTTGTTGTTAAATTAAGCTCTCTTGTGCAGTTGAAGCCTGGTGGACGAGTTCCTGAGAAAGGAAAGAAAATTATTCTTCGTGTGAAGAATGTTAAGGATCTTAGTCGTGATGTAATAAAGGTCTATTACCATGTGCTTATCATATCTCCTCTGTATCTTATGATGTCTATTACCATGTGCTTATCATATCTTGTCTTTATCTTATGATCTGTGCATATACTACTTCCATTTGCCCGTATACCAGTAACGTGTAGCACTTGACATTGCTTTCCCATGGTTGAGTTCTAATGGTTCCGATTAGAGTGGTTGTTGGCTGAATCTTTAGAGAATTTTGCTGCAATTTCTGCACAAGAATAAGGAACTTTAGATTTCCATCAGACAGAAAATTGTGGAAAAGATGGGAGAGTATGGACTGTTTTATTGGTTTATCAATGCTGTAAAAATAAAGGTTTTGTTTTGCCATTGCTTGTGGTACTAACTACTAAGTGATGTACAGATATATACTATAAGAATGTGACAAAAAGTGTATTACAAGATTTTTTTTCGTTTGCTCAGATTAGTTTGTTTATATGGTTATAGACATACATACAAGCATCCTGAATGTGGAGAATAACAATATCAACTTAAGATGTGATACATGTGTGTTGGTTTCGAGTCCATGAGATGTTAATACCTTTATTTTTAGTATGAAGTTGCAAACCGTCGTCTGACAAACTATCATGCTGGCTCAGTCAGATACTGCGAGCGTAATAATTCCAGAAATTGAGTTGGAGCTGGCTAGTGGCACTCTGGGAGGGGTTGTTACAACTATTGAAGGCTTGATAATGAAAATTAGTGAAAGTAAGTGCTGATATTTCTGTCTGTGCTGTCCGTGACATGCTGTGCTTTCTAGTTTATGATTCTTTTAATTCCTTATGAGTACCTTAAAGAGTGGAATTTAACTTTGGTATCTGTTCTAATTACCTGGAACTGATATGGCTCACCTGCGTTCTGGTTTTGAGAGAGTGACTTTATAATTTGTTTTGCAGGTCTTGAAAGAGTGCATGGATTTAGTTTTGGAGACAGTATTGATGAGAATAAGAAAAGCAAGTGGCTAAATTTTCACACAAGCCTGAAAAAGGTACTAGATGGCCTTTCACTGGAACATGTATAGAAAAGAAATATGCGGTCACAGCTTTTAATTTCTGTATTATTCTTTTTCATCAATGCATGGAACATACTAGATGGACTAAAATTTTTGTGCCAGAAATTTATTCGAACATTGTAAAGATGGCATAAATTTCTAATATGGATATGTTCTTTTTCGTAATGGCTGCGGAAAATTGGTTTGCTTTATTCTATCTTTTTTTGTAGTTGTCTTTTTATGTATAATTATGGTGGCTTTACTTTTTCCACAGACAATATCAGTTTTTCCCTTAACTTCTCTCCCTCTGCTGCAGCTTCTGTGTTTAGAAGAGCCTTGGACTTTAATTCTTGATGACGCATTGGCTAATTCTTTTATTGCACCAGCGACTGATGATATAAAAGATGACCATCAGTTGATGTGTAAGACTTCTTTCTTCCATCTCAAGTGTACTTTAAAAATTCAGGTTCCTCCTTAAAAAATGTCATAGTTAACACTTAACAATAGTAGAGGATGATTGCTGAGTCGCTGACAATCATATATGTGACATGCGAGAGAGAACTTTTTTTCCTTGGCTGGGTCAAGAGAGGGTTTTTTGTCTGTTCATTTAGATTCTGCAACGTCTATGTAATCGAGTTGTTTTTCTACATTGTCACTACATATACTTGCAAAAAGATTCTTAGAACTACATCAGTTGTGTGTCGCTGTATGCATCTCAAGTTGTGTGGTGTCTCACAAACCTAACCTGGTAGGCATCTAAGCAGTTTTAGCTCCCTTGTTCACCACCACCAATGAAATTGGTTATCTGTTTCTGGCGGATCTACAGTTTTCTTGCAGACAATCTTCAAGTGCGATAATGATTTAAGTCACGGTAGAACTTGGAGAACACTATTAAAAACTGATGTCAAGTCATATATCTCCGCCAAACGCTTGTGTGACAAGCAGACCTCATATGCTTACCAGTTTTTTCATTTGCATTTTATTTTAATTTTTCTTTCCGAGTTCCTTATATTGTACTGCTTGTTCGTTCGTTTAGCTGATTAAGACACCAGTCATTGTTTTCTTATGCTTGACATTGTTTTCTTTGGTGCCGGCTGACTCCAGTTGAGGATTATGAGAGGTCATGGGAGCAAAATGAAGAATTGGGTCTGAATGACATCGACACCTCTTCCGCTGATGCTGCTTACGATTTGAAAGATGGTGCTGTAACAGAGAAGTCGGCGGTGTAATTCTATTACCCTTTTCTCTTCCCATTTTTTCCGACGGGAAAGGAATGCTATGTACTAATTCGAGCTTGTGTAACTTTACTATGTATGAGCTCATGCTGCTATGTGAAATTTGCATGGAATATTAATGTCCATTTCTATGGTACTAAATGATCGAACTTGACAAGGGGCCAATGTTTTGGTCGGCAGAGGAAAGGGATCCGGAAATCCTCTTCGGATCCCTTCCACCAAGTTCATCAAGGTCACAAATCCAGATCTTTGAACTTTGATCCAACGGCTAAAATTATTATATTTTTTTAAGTAGGCCTTTGTTTGTAGTTGTTGAATCAAATTTTAAAGACCCGGATTTGTTGTCTTGGTGGACTTGGTAGAAGGGATCCGGAGAGAATCGCTTTCCCACTAATAGTTCCTTATATAGCTTTATGTAGGCAATAAAATATTAAAAATTTGATTTCGTAATAATAATTTTAGTTTAGCTCATCCATCAAATAATTTATGGTTACGTTATTGCTTATTTAATGGAGATTTTTTACACGATGACTAAAATGTTTGATGATGGACAAACTTAACCATCACTTTTATCGATTTCAAATATCAAGAATCAAAGTAGAAGGTTATGCCATCATTTTTAAAGCTAAAATGCCACCAAATATGTGAATACTAAACCGAAACTTTTATTGGGGTCTTCACACACGTAACCCTTTCAATGAAGTAAGCAACAAGAAGAAGAAAAATGTTGAAACGGTTGGGGTGGCAAGGTTTTACTATTTCTAGGAACACGGTCGCAGTATTACGGAGGCTGAAGCAACTCCGTAGAGAGCGAAGGCAAAAGGCAAACGCAGAGATCAGTAGAAAATGGAGAGCAGCGAAGAAGAAGAAGACTTCCCATCGATCGAGAGCATCACTTCCCAGTCCAAAGTCGACTCTCTTTACCAATCCCACACTGAAAAGGTTCTTCTTCTTCTTCCCTCTTCAACTGATGTCAAATTGTTCGATATGAACAAATAAATGCTCTTTTTGCCCTCCCACCTCTGTTTCTATGCAAGTTTCAACATTTGATTTCGCACCTTTTCTTTTGTTTTTGTTTTTGTTTTTGTTTTTTTTGTCAATCAATTTATTTGGACCCCATTTTCTATCTCTCTGAGTTGTTTGAGAGTTGCCCATTTCAAATTAATCAATAATTTTGAGAGTAATTATGATTTTTCACACATTATTAGCTGAATCTGTTACATTTTTTTTATCTGGGTTTTCACTTTCTTAAGTACAATTTGAGGGAACAGTTGGATTTTCCATCTGGGTTGTCTATTTGATGCTGTAAAAGAGCGAAACTGCAAAAAGTTAGTGAATGACCCAGCGATTTCATTGGCATTGTGACGATTTTGCGTTATTGATCGGTGCATTTGGACCTAGTGACTGGATTGCTCCTTGACCATCCAGCACCGAAGGGCTCATCTTTCTTCTAATAGTTAACAATTGCATAGAAAAATGACTAGGTTTACTGAAAAGATTACTCCAATTGATTTTCTGTTATCGGTTGGTGCATTTGTACTTGGTGTTTGCTTTCCGAATGCATTCTCGTAGGCCTTAAGTTTACGAGCCCTTAAGGGTTTTAAGTTAAGGTGGTTAACAATTAGAGTTTGGTTACAATAGTATTAATATCTGGCAGTTGGAATGGCTCACTGCAATTTGTTTAGAATATATACTGTTATGAAAAAGTGTAATAGTATAGTGGCATTGTCCATCCGCGTGGTATATCTACCTTTTAATGGAGGCATATGACGTGAGAGTCACAATGCTCATTACAAGCGAATCATATGTAAATATAAATGATGAATGTATGCTCTTCTTCGGAACATGTAGTAATGCATTCTGTTTTCTGTAAGCTTGTTTGGGGTAAAGATTTATGGACTTTGCCACCATCAGGACAGGGAGTTGCTGTCTCAGGTTAGCAGCTGCAAGTATTGCATTACTGTAGAGATTCATATAAGCTTTGTTGATGATGCTTCTGTTGTATTCTTTCAGTGAGCAGTTTGTTGTGGTAATTGTATGTATATCTATTTATGTGTTATGGACAATAATGACATTCCCGTCACCTATACGTATATGTTGTTTATGCAGGGAATTAGAAAGCTATGCTGTGAGCTGTTAGATTTAAAAGATGCAGTGGAGAACTTATGTGGGAATATGCGAACAAAGTATTTGGCTTTTTTGAGGTAAATCAATAACACTGAATCAGTTGTATTTTGTTGAAACAATAAAGCAATATACGTATATATATACGATTAGTATTTTACTTGAAAAGGAAAATCTGTACAAAGTTGTCCATGCAAGAAGTTCACAAGTTTGAAATAGTTCATGCTTACGATCTAACTATTTTGAGCTTGGGGGCACAGTGGAAGAGAATATAGGAAAAAGCTTTAAGGAACAGAGTCTGCCACATAAATATTTCTTTGTATTATACTCGACAAGAACATTGCTCAGTGATCCTATATACAAGAGTGTACTCTAGTTACAGATTTTTAGGATCTCAACAAAATAAAAAGTTCCAAAATTTCAGGATCATATTTGGTTCAAATCACATCAAGGGCCTCTTATCTTATGTGGAGAGATTTTCCAGTATTAAAATTTTTATAGGTGACATCATGAGGATTTCGTAAAGACTAAATCAGTAATAGAAATATATTAACTACATATAAGAAAAACTTTATGTGAAGCAAAACTACTTAGTTTGATATGATTCTATTATTATGTAACTAGTCCAACAAGATTGGCAACTTGAAGTAATGGTTGTCATGAAGGGGATGTGAAAGCTCAACTGTTAGATTTATAACCTGAAACCTAGAAAATTACTACACATATGGCATTGAAAAATTCGCTCATAATGGTAAGATTGTGTTTTGAGCCATTTTGTGACCATTATTCCATTTTGGCATGATTCTTCGGCAGGGGGATGCTAGCCTAGTTTAATTTAACTGGAAGTTTGTCTCAATGTCTGTGTTTGCATGTGTGTGCCTTATTAACTGAAAAAAAAGTTAACATGCATCCCAACCTTTTTCCCTTCCGATAATCACACGCCGTGTGTGAGAGCTTCTCCAACATAGCCCTGAAGGGTTTTACAGGACTGATCAAGTCTCCCACCTCAATTTTCTTGGAGACAGATTGTTTTGGAACCCCAGAAGGGCATGGACGATTCATATTAGCCTCTATATTTTCATTTCTCAAAACTATGCATCTTTGATATCTCTCCTATGGCTCGTTGATTATCTCTAAATTCTCTGCATCTCTATATCAAGAACAACATATTTTGAGGCCTATTTGGGCTTGCCATCCAGAACCCTGAAACATGGTCCCAAAATGGCCCAAAGCTGTTTTGCTTTCTTAGTAGGTCTAAATTGTTTTGATTTTCAGTTAATTTCAATAAGTTCATTAATCCTGCTTATCCATGCATGTATGATCTAATCTTACTGCTAATTGCAGGATATCTGAGGAGGCTGTAGAAATGGAGCATGAGTTGGTTGAGCTCCGAAAGCATATTTCAACTCAAGGGATTCTTGTGCAGGATTTGATGACTGGTGTATGCCATCAATTGGAAGAATGGAATCGGTCTAGTATTGAAGTCCAGCCAAACCCTGATAATCATGAACTTCAAGAACCATTGCCAATTGAAACGGACCATGACAAGAGTTTTTTGGAGAAAGTTGATGTTCTCTTAGCTGAACATAAAGTAGAAGAAGCATTAGAGGCTTTAGATGCTGAAGAGAGAAACTCTCCAGAGCTGAAAAGCTCGGGAGATACTTCAACAACTGAAGGATCCTCATACAGATCCGTTTTCTTGAAAAGAAAAGCACTGCTTGAAGATCAGCTAGTTGAGATTACTGGACAACCTTTTATTAATTTTGTTGAGTTGAAGAAGGCCTTAAGTGGGCTAATCAAGCTTGGAAAAGGGCCTTTGGCACACCAGTTACTGCTGAAGTTCTATGGGTCCCATCTTGAGAAGAGCATTGAAGCTCTCTTTCCTTCTTCTTCTGTCTGTCCAAAGACATATCCAGCAACGTTGTCGAAACTTGTTTTTTCTACAATCTCACTGGCAGCGACGAAGTCCGGTATAATATTTGGTGATAATCCTGTTTATACAAACAGAGTAGTCCAATGGGCAGAGTGGGAAATCGAATACTTTGTACGGTTGGTGAAAGAGAATGCACCATCTTCTGATACAGTGTCTGCTTTACATGGAGCTAGCATTTGTGTTCAGGCTAGTCTCAACTACTCCTTGATGCTGGAACGACAAGGGCTGAAACTGTCAAAATTGATTTTGGTGCTGTTGCGGCCTTTTATTGAAGAAGTTTTAGAGTTGAACTTTAGACGAGCAAGAAAAGGTGTCCTTGACTTGATGGAAACTGATGAGTGCATGTCATTTTCACCTCGCTTTGCACCTCCGCTGTCTGCATTCACAACATCATCACATAGCTTGATTGCTGATAGTGGGATAAGATTTATGTGCATTGTTGAAGTAAGTTAGTCCCATACTAATCTTTCTTCATATAATTTTTATTTCCATGTCTTTGTACTGATACAAGCATTATATTAACTTATGCTGGTCTTTTTAGGTTTTATGTTGAGGATTGAACTTGAGGAATTAAGATGGTGGCAAAATTTCAGACCTAATGACACATGAAAAAAAAAAATTCTTATGATTTTTAGGAAAATGCTATAGAATGCTTAATTTTATATTTAGGTGATTTAACAAAGCCTTCATCCGAACTACTCTGAGGATGAAAATTTTGGAATTCTTCAAATTATTTCTTCATTATTTTCAGGAAAGGCTTGCTTGCCCTCACTTGGTGCGATGGCAAGTGCCTTCGCCCATGAGCGGTAGGTCTCGGGTTCGAGACTTGGGAGCAGCCTCTCCATAAATGGGGGTAAGGCTAGCCGACATTCACCTCTCCCAGACCCTGCGTAAAGCGGGAGCCTTGTGCACTGGGTACGACCTTTTTATACACTCACTTCCTATGTAATTAAGTATGCAGGTACCTTCTACTATTTTGTGCGTACTTGCATGTGGGCACATCTGATTTGTGCGTGTAAACATAATTTTTATAAGGATGCAATTTGTTCTTGTCTGTCTGTGCATATGCATTTGAATTGGTATTGTTCACTAGTAATGCCAAGTTCATCGATGCATTACTAATTTGCAAGTAATGACTCAACTATCAGTTCATAATATTGGTAAAAAATTTCGCAGGATATATTGGAACAGTTGACCCCTTTGACCGTTTTGCATTTTGGTGGAAACATACTGAGTAGGATTGGACAACTTTTTGATAAATACATGGATGCTTTAATTAAAGCCCTACCAGGACCATCTGATGATGACAATCTCACAGAGCTGAAGGAGTTTGTATCTTTTAGAGCTGAAACAGATTCAGAACAGCTTGCCGTTTTGGGAGTTGCATTTACCATCTTGGATGAACTACTGCCAAATGCTGTAATGACCCTCTGGAAGCTGCAGAGTGAAAGTTGGGAACCAAAAAGTGGACTTGCTGAAAATGTCACACCTATTCCAAGCACTTCTACAGAGTTAAAGGATTGGAGGCGCCATCTTCAGCATTCATTTGACAAGCTAAGGGACCATTTCTGTAGGCAATATGTCTTGAGCTTCATTTATTCAAGAGAAGGACAGACACGATTGGATGCCCAAATATATTTAAATGAGAATGGTGATGATTTGTACTTGGACTCAGCCCCTTTGCCATCGCTTCCATTTCAGGTCTTGTTTCTTCCTCTATTATGCTTTCCATATACACGGTTTCTATGTAATCATATTATTTACTTTTATTTTTATATGGTCTCCCCTTTTCTCCAAATTGCTTGTTTTTGTATATCCAGATATTGCTTTATTGTGTCATTTTTAATAGGGGTTATTTGGCTGTTTGTGGTACAAGTAATGAGATTGCCCTACTGTTGCAGGCATTATTCGCAAAGCTGCAGCAGTTAGCAACCGTGGCTGGAGATGTGTTACTTGGAAAAGAGAAAATACAGAAAATTTTGCTTGCTCGGTTAACAGAGACAGTTGTAATGTGGTTGTCCGATGAACAAGAGTTTTGGGGTGTGTTCGAAGATGATACAGGTCCTCTTCAGCCACTTGGGTTGCAGCAGGTACTTATATCATTCCATACTGTCCATTTTAGAGTTTTCCTAGTTATTGTGGGGTGAACTTAGATTATTTATCTTTCAATCTTAAAGTTATTGTATATTCGCAATTTAGCTTCGCAGTTAGCTGATAATCAACTTTGTTATTGCAGTTAATTCTTGATATGCACTTCACTGTTGAAATTGCACGTTTTGGTGGTTACCCATCCAGGCATGTGCACCAGATCGCGTCAGCCATAATTGCTCGTGCTATCAGGGCTTTTGCTGCTAGAGGCATAGAAGTACAAAGGTCAGTTGTGTGCATGTGGGCGTATATATTTTCCCGTTTTTATCCTCCTAACACAACCCGAAACTAAAATTCTTGTGTTTTATTAGTGCACTCCCCGAGGACGAGTGGTTTGTAGAAACTGCAAAGTCAGCGATAAGCAAACTACTTATAGGAGCAGAGTGGTCAGAGACATCCGAAATTGATGAAGATAACATTGCTCTTCACGATCACATCGTATTGGATTCAGATGATTCTGTCTCTTCCCTTTCGAGCGTAGATTCTTCCGAGTCTTTTGCTTCTGCAAGCATGGGTGAACTTGACAGCCCCAAGCATTTCGACGATTCAGAGGGTTGAAAATTTTTGCCCTCCCATCAAAAGGAAACAAGAACAAAAGAAGTTTTTGTTTGTAGGAAGTATGTTGACAATATTCTCGTAGCGTTATGAAATTTTAATCAGTGTGAGTTGTAGTATTGTTATATGAAAAGCAGGACACAGACTCACAAGTATATGTCACTCTCTCTGAGTGTTGTATTTATAGATTTGTTTCTGCTTTTCATGTCTCTAAGTCCGTTGTTTGGGTTCCTCCCTCCGAGGATAGCTTTAGTATTTGACAAGGGGAGAGATGAAGAGAGAAAGGGGATCTAGAGGAGAGACGGTAGAGGGAAGGAGACGGAATGTTTTATGCGAGAATTTTTTTTTTAATTTAATCATTTTGTAGAATTATTATGTTTCGGTATAATATGAATTAAATAAGTTGATAGCTTAATCTACTCTAAGATTAATCTGGAATTTTCCTATGACCTCATAATAAGGATGTTAGGAGAGCATTTTTATGAACGATAAAATTATATTACGGTAGATTATTATATGACGTAACCAAAAATTAAATGAAATAATCAAAGTCACAAAAATTACGGCCTAGTAATATTATTATGGACAAGACCTTGACACAAGATGTTGTAGATGTCAAGAGGGTAGGAGATAGAATCATGGCAATTAAGATTGTAATAGGACAAGAACTTATCAATGTGATTAGTGCGTACGCACCTCAAGTAGGGTTGGATACGAGTTCGAAGGAGAAATTTTGGGAAGACCTTGGAGACTTGGTGCAAGGAATTGCTCAGACGGAGAAGTTATTTATAGGAGGAGATTTAAATGGACACGTGGGCAGGGAGACAGGCAACTATGGAGGTTTTCATGGTGGCCATGGTTTTGGGGAGAGAAACGAGGATGGGGAAGCTATCTTGGATTTTGCAATGGCATATGATCTCTTCTTAGCCAACACCTTCTTTAAGAAGCGGGAAGAACATGTGATCACCTACAAGAGTGGGTCGTCAAAAATACAAATAGATTTTCTTCTAATGAGGAAAAGGGATCGTATAACTTGTAAGGATTGCAAAGTTATACCAGGAGAGAGCGTGGCTAATCAACATCGCTTGTTGGTGATGGATGTACATATCAAAAGAGTGAGAAAAAAGAACAAGACTTGGAAGTGCCCAAGGACTAGATGGTGGAATCTAAAAGAAGAAAAACAAGTCATTTTCAAAGAGAAAATAACCACCCAGTGTGTGTGGGATAGAGAGGGGGAAGCTAACCAAATGTGGGATTCCATGGCTAGTTGTATCCGAAAAGTAGCAAAAGAGGTATTAGGAGAGTCCAAGGGCTTTGCCCCACACCAAAAGGAATCGTGGTGATGGAATGAGGAGGTACAAACAAAGGTGAAGGCTAAGAAGGAATGTTGTAAAGCCTTATACAAGGATAGGACCGATGAAAATGGTGAAAGGTATAGAAAAGCGAAGCAAGAGGCGAAGAAAGCTGTGAGAGAAGCTAAGTTAGCGGCTTATGACGATATGTATAAACGACTAGATACCAAAGAAGGAGAGTTGGATATCTATAAACTAGCTAGAGCAAGGGAAAAGAAGACAAGGGACCTAAACCAAGTGAGGTGCATCAAGGATGAGGATGGAAAGGTTCTTGCTACAGAGAACGCGGTTAAAGACAGATAGAAAGGTTATTTTCATAATCTTTTCAATGAAGGACATGAAAGGAGTGCTTCTTTAGGGGAGTTGAGTAACTCAGAAGAGTGTAGAAACTACTCTTTTTATCGTAGAATCCGGAAGGAAGAAGTGGTTGTAGCTTTGAAGAAGATGAAGCATAGAAAAGCAGTAGGCCCAGACGATATACCAATCGAAGTGTGGAAAGTTTTGGGAGAGACGGGTATAACATGGCTCACTGACCTTTTCAATAGGATTTTGAAAACGAAGAAGATGCCAAATGAGTGGCGAACGAGCACTTTGGTGCCTATCTACAAGAATAAGGGCGATGTACAAAATTGCATGAACTATAGGGGTATTAAGCTAATGAGTCATACAATGAAGCTCTGGGAGAGAGTCATTGAGCATAGATTGAGGCAAGAGACACGGGTTTCGGACAACCAATTCGGGTTCATGCCAGGGCGCTCAACCATGGAGGCAATCTATCTCTTACGAAGATTGATGGAAAGATATAGAGATGGGAAAAAGGATTTACACATGGTCTTTATAGATTTGGAAAAAGCGTATGATAGGGTCCCAAGAGACATTCTTTGGAGGATTTTAGAGAAGAAAGGAGTACGAGTAGCATATATCCAAGCTATACAGGATATGTATGAAGGAGCAAAGACTGCCGTAAGAACTCATGAAGGACAAACCGAAAGCTTTCCCATAACTGTAGGATTACATCAAGGCTCATCCTTAAGTCCTTACCTCTTTGCGTTGGTAATGGATGAGTTAACAGGACATATTCAAGATGATATTCCTTGGTGTATGCTTTTCGCAGACGATATAGTGTTGATAGATGAAACTCAAGAAGGGGTAAATGCAAAGCTTAACCTTTGGAGAGAAGTGTTGGAATCTAAAGGTCTTCGCCTAAGCCGATCAAAGACAGAATATATGGAGTGCAAGTTCAGTGCAAATGGAGGCCAAAACGAGTTAGGGGTGAGGATCGGAGATCAAGAAATACCAAAGAGCGACCGTTTTCGTTACCTAGGATCTATCTTGCAAAAGAACGGAGAATTAGATGGAGATCTCAACCATAGAATACAAGCTGGATGGATGAAGTGGAAGAGTGCATCCGGCGTGTTGTGTGACCGCCGTATGCCACTGAAGCTCAAGGGAAAATTTTATAGGACGGCAATAAGGCCGGCGATGCTGTATGGCACAGAATGTTGGGCGGTGAAGCATCAACACGTACACAAAATGGGTGTAGCGGAGATGAGGATGCTTCGTTGGATGTGTGGGCACACGAGAAAGGATAAGATTAGGAATGAGGATATCCGGGGTAAAGTAGGAGTAGCCGAAATTGAAGGAAAGATGAGAGAAAATCGGTTACGGTGGTTTGGACATGTGCAAAGAAGGCCTACTGACGCTCCGATTAGAAGATGCGACTATGGGACAGAGGTTCAGGGCCGAAGGGGTAGAGGAAGACCCAGGAAAACTTTGAGAGAGACCCTAAGAAAAGACTTAGAGTACTTGGATCTAACGGAGGACATGACACAGGACAGAACACAATGGCGTTCTAAGATTCATATAGCCGATCCCACTCAGTGACTTGGATTTTCCAAGTCTCCAACCGAGAAGTTGTCCTCGTTCGGGAAATTAAGGGAACACTACCTCAACCTACATGCTCCACTCACAAAGCTCCAACATACAAGCTTCAACAAAAGAAAATTCAAAGAACTTAGCGAAGAAGGCTTTGGTGATTTAACACAATACGTTGAAATGAAGGAAAGCTTATTTATTGATATCTTGATAAATTACAAATATGTACATATACTTGAGTCAAAATAAACAAACAAGAGGGAGCCTTCAGAAAGGTTGCTTAGGAGAAGTCTCGGCAGTGGGTAGAGCCCCAGAAAGAGAAGGCACCGGAGGGGGATCATGCGGAGCCTCAGTACTGGACAGAACCCTAGAAGGAGGAGGCATCAGAGGTTGATCATTTGGAGCTTCATTACGCGGTACAGCCCCAGAAGACGAAGGCAATAAATGCCTTTGGAACAAACCCACAAATCTCTGATGATCAAGTAAAACTTGATCATCAGATTCCTTCATCTGGTCAAGCTTCCTCTTCATGTTTGTAGCATAGTCATGTGCGAGCCGGTGCAACTGTTTATTCTCATGCTTGAGCCCTCTAATCTCCTGTTTGAGACTCATCACTTCAGCCGCCAATGATTCAACTTGGCGGGTTCGAGCAAATAGGCGTTGTGCCATATTAGACACAGAACCTGCACACTGAACACTAAGAGCCAGAGAATCCTTAACAGCCAACTCATCAGACCGTTTGGAAAGTAGTCTGTTATCTTTGGGAGTGAGAAGGTTCCTGGCCACTACCGCAGCGGTCATATCATTCTTCATCATGGAATCCCCAACGGTAAGAGGACCAGTAGGGGAGACGAAGGATGGGCGCCATATGTTGTCTGGAGAAGGCGGGGCTGCCTCTTCAACAAGGTTCAAGTCAAAACGACGGTCGGAGGGGCCAGACATTTTCAAAGGTGTAGAAGAGAGAAGAGGTCGGACAAATCAAGTTCTTAGAAGTGCAAGAATGGAGCTTCTACAAGTGGATATTCAAGTGTGCTTTGGAACTTAATGTTAGCCTCTATAAAAATCTGCACTCGACGAAGCTTCAGAAATCGAAGAGGCGTTTGCTTTCTCAAAAGCTGGGCTGCTCAGAGACCACGAGGGTCGATCTCAGAAATCGAAGAGGCGTTTGCTTTCTCAAAAGCTGGGCTGCTCAAAGACCACGAAGGCCGATCTCAGAAATCGAAGAGGTTTGCTTTCTCAAAAGCTGGGCTGCTCAGAGACCACGAGGGCCGATCTCAGAAATCGAAGAGGTTTGCTTTCTCAAAAGCTGGGCTGCTCAGAGACCACGAGGGCCGATCTCAGAAATCGAAGAGGTTTGCTTTCTCAAAAGCTGGGCTGCTCAGAGACCACGAGGGTCGATCTCAGAAATCGAAGAGGCACCTACTTTTCCAGCCTTGTCAGCACCTGTCACACGCACACTCAGCTTTGCGGAAATTATGGGCATTCTGTCGAAGATTTCTGGCGAAGTAGAAAGCACATGAATCGTACTGTTCAATCACCCACTTCCCACACGCAACAGTAGCTCATGGGTACCACATATAACTTTGCCAAAGTTCTCTGACAAAGTTGAGACTACTTTTCCAGCCTTGTCAGCACCTGTCACACGCACACTCAGCTTTGCGGAAATTATGGGCATTCTGTCGAAGATTTCTGGCGAAGTAGAAAGCACATGAATCGTACTGTTCAATCACCCACTTCCCACACGCAACAGTAGCTCATGGGTACCACATATAACTTTGCCAAAGTTCTCTGACAAAGTCGAGACACGTGAAGCTTGCAACTCTCACTACATCGCCCTGACCAAGAAGGGTAAAAGAATAGCAAAGAAACAACACTAACAAAGTTTAGACACATAAATTTTGACGGCCTAGCTACCTTATTATTACCCACAAGGGTAAAGGAACAGTACCACTGCTGGATAATTGGAAAGTCCCGGTGTGTCAACCTCTGTGCTTCATGGCAAGGTAGACTAGCAAACATGCCCAACCTTTACTCACATTCGAGAAAACACTCCCAACAAAATTGCTTGCCCCAAAATCGAAGAGGCATCGCCCTCCGAATCTCGAGAGCCAGACTCCCAACATGATTACTTTCTCAAAAATCGAATAGAGGGTAAAGGAACAGTACCACTGCTGGATAATTTGAAAGTCCCTGTGTGTCATCCTCTGTGCTTCGTGGCAAGGTAGACTAGCAAACATGCCCAACCTTTACTCACATTCGAGAAAACACCCCCAACAAGATTGCTTGCTCCAAAATCGAAGAGGCACCGCCCTCCGAATCTCGAGAGCCAGACTCCTAACATGATTACTTTCTCAAAAATCGAAGAGAGGGTAAAGGAACAGTACCACTGCTGGATAATTGGAAAGTCCCTGTGTGTCAACCTCTGTGCTTCGTGGCAAGGTAGACTAGCAAACATGCCCAACCTTTACTCATATTCGAGAAAACACTCCCAACTCCCAACATGATTACTTTCTCAAAAATCGAAGACACCGCTCTCCGAATCTCGAGAGCCAGACCCCCAGCATGATTGCTTTCTCAAAAATCGAAGACACCGCTCTCCGAATCTCGAGAGCCAGACCCCCAGCATGATTGCTTTCTCAAAAATCGAAGAGGCATCGTTCTCCGAGTCTCGAGAGCCAGATCCCCGACAGGATTGCTTGTTCGAAAACCGAAGAGGCACCACTTTCCCAACTTCAAGAGCCGGATCTCCTTGGATAAAGCTTGTCTGTAATCTTCACACGCAACATCAGCTTTCCAGATACCACAGACCACTTTTTCAAAGTGCTCTGACAGAGTTAAAACTTGTGAAGCTGGCAGCTTCCACTACCGTGCTATGACCAAGCAGGGTAAAGGAATAGCATTATTACTTGATGTTAGGGAGACTCCTATATATGGCGACCTCCATCCCCAACGGACAGGCAGACCTGCAAAAATGCTCAACCCTTCCTCTTATCTGAGAGGGCACTCCCAACGAAGCCTTTCAAAATATTCAGCTTTCTTTCCCCCCGATAATACCTCTGTAAACAAGCTATACTAGAGCAAGAATATCTCATATCATCAGGGTTAAAAGCAAGAGTATCCCATATCATGCTTTTTCCCTGTCTTTTCCTTTGGCCTTGTTCTTACCTGCAAGACAAGGAGAAAGAGAGCAATCAGTCAGCACTTGGAATCAAGCTTCCAGCCAGGAACTGACTGCCTGGAACCCCTTACCCTGGCATTGCTCTCGAGTACTCATCTTCAACATCTTATGCTTCCAAGGAAGATACCGCATCTGCCTGAGGATAAGGCAAGTGAGAAGGATACAAGGAAGCATGTGGAGACAAGCGTAACAGCACACGTGCCGATATATCCACTACTCTGTCAAAAGCAAAAGTATCCCATATCAGCAGGGGCGAACGTACTCTAGATTTGATGGACTTGTTTTGACCCTCAAATTCTTCAGTCGGCCTTATACTTTGGAGGAAACCAGAAAACCCTCCAGCCCAGTTCAAGAATAAGCCTGTGGAAAGTTACTTCTTCAAAAGCAAAAGTATCCCATATCATCTCTTCTCATTTTTCTTCTCTTTATCCTTCATGCTGCCTGCAAGATAGGGAGAATGTGAACAATCAGCCAGAGCTCTGATTGCTTACCTTGTCTGTTACCTCTTTCAGCAGATCCCCTAGCTCGGCGACTTGGGGGACTCCTACTACATGGTTTGTATCGCGCTTGACCAAGCCTGAAACTACAAGTAAGCTTCAAGTGACATTGATACATTACCTTGTGCATCTCCACCAGTTACAGATACCACCCCTGGATGGAGGAAGAGTACTTCTAGAGAAGATTCCACATCTACCTATGAGACAGATAAGGAAAGTCAAGCCGATACCACACTCCGGGACTTAGAAGTTTCGTGGTTACGAGATCATTCTCCCACAATATTTCCTAATGTCATTTGTACTAAATCATTCACTTGTACTCCCTAAAGGAGAGCTTGAACCTATGTACTTGTGTAAACCCTTCACAATTAATGAGAACTCCTCTATTCCGTGGACGTAGCCAATCTGGGTGAATCACGTACATCTTGTGTTTGCTTTCCTATCTCTATCCATTTATATACTTATCCACACTAATGACCGGAGCAATCTAGCGAAGATCACAAAAAGTTACCGTTTTCGCTACCTAGGATCTATCTTGCAAGAGAACGAAGAATTAGATGGAGATCTCAACCATAGAATACAAGCTGGATGGATGAAGTGTAAGAGTGTATCCGGCGTGTTGTGTGATCGTCGTAGGCCACTGAAGCTCAAGGGAAAATTTTATAGGACGGCAATAAGGCCAACGATGTTGTATGGCACAGAATGTTGGGCGGTGAAGCATCAACATGTACACAAAATGGGTGTAGCGGAGATGAGGATGCTTCGTGGGATGTATGGGCACACGAGAAAGGATAAGTTGGGAATGAGGATATCCAAGGTAAAGTAAGAATAGCCAAAATTGAAGGAAATATGAGAGAAAATCGGTTCCGGTGGTTTGGACATGTGCAAAGAAGGCCTACTGACGCTCCGGTTCGAAAATGTGACTACGGGACAGAAGTTCAGGGCCGAAGGGGTAGAGGAAGACCTAGGAAAACTTTGGAAGAGACCCTAAGAAAAGACTTGATTACTTGGATCTAACGGAGGACATGACACAAAACCGAGCGCAATGGCGTTCTAGGATTCATATAGCCGACCCCACTTAGTGGGAAAAGGCTTTGTTGTTGTTGTTGTTGTTGTTGATAATTTGAAAATCTAATGTTTGCTGTTCAGTCTGAACAGAATAATATTCCCATATTACCCCCGTATATAACTATAAACGAGAAAAATCAGAAGGACAAGAAATTGATAGCGACGCCCCGCCCCCCGCCACCAGAAGCAGAGAGCAGAGAAACAGAGAGACCAGAGAGAGAAGCAAAAATGGGGAAGATAAGCTACAAGAAGCTAACCGGAAGCCAAAACCTAAGACAGCGACTCGTACTGGCGGCGCTTGCGTCCACACCGGTTCTTATCGAGGACATTCGCGCAGAGGAGACATGGCCCGGCCTCCGCCCCCACGAGGTCTCCTTCCTCCGCCTCCTCGAGAAGGTCTCCGATGACTGCGTCGTCGAAATCAACGAGACTGGTACTCTTACTAGTTGATTCCAATCACAAAGAACATGTTTTTTTTCGAATTTAGCGAAAAGTTGAGGTTCCAATTTTGTTTCGGGGTTTAGGGTTTTAGGGTTTTTGAGAATTTGTGTTTGGGTTTGTGGGCAGGTACGAAATTGAAGTTCAAGCCGGGGATAGTGATGGGTGGGAGGAATTTGTTGCACGACTGCGGGCTCAGTCGGGCGATTGGGTATTTCTTGGAGCCATTGATTGTGCTTGGTCTCTTTGCCAAAAAGCCGCTTACCATTACGCTTAAAGGTAACTGCTTTCGTTGTTGCGAATCTTCTCTGCGTTTTTGTTTACTTTTGTGTGCAGCTTTTTTATTGGTGTTGTAGAATTAATGCCCCAATCAAGGTTCTGGTTTTGGTCAAAGTAAGGAACATGAATTTTAGAACATTTTCATGCTTTAACATCATGTTTTTCTGTTATGAATGATCTCCCGGTACTGCCAGTTATCTAATTTTTAAAGACAATCCCTTGAGGTTTTTGTTACTGTTTTAATATTGAGTCACAGACCAAGGTTCTGGTTTTGGTCCAAGTAAGGAACATGAATTTTAGAACATTTTCATGATCTAACGTCATGTTTTTCTTTTATGAATGATCTCCCGATACTGCCAGTTATCTATTTTTTCAAGACAATTCCTTGAGGTTTTTGGTACTGGCCTTAATATTGAGTCAAGATCAATATGGGAACAGAAAAGCTAATTTCTGATAGTTTTAAAATCTCTCTATTCTGTTTTGTATATTGACTATTTACGTTTCTACTTATAAACGAATGACTTGACCCCAATCAGTAACCGAAAAAAGGGTTCCCCTGACCATATGCTAGTAGATAGAGCACAGTACATCTTTTGTGGTTGTTGATTTGAGCTTTAAGAAGGTTCTGCCACTTTATGTGAGTCTCATAATTTTTTTTTAGGAATTACAAATGATCCCAAGGACCCATCTGTTGATACATTCCGGTCCACTACCTTACCCATGTTAAAACACTTTGGAGTTCCCTCAGAAGGGCTAGACCTTAAAATACAGAGTCGTGGATCTGCTCCTCAAGGTGGCGGTGAAGTGTTTTTGTCAATCCCAATTGTTCAAAGTCTAACTGTGAGTTTCTGATACTTATGAGATACTATATATGTTTTTCACCAGTTTTTCGGGTTTTGGATTTGTTATTGTTTATGTGTTTTGCTCTACAGGCAGTAAACTGGACTGATGAGGGGATGGTTAAGAGGATTAGAGGGGTTACGTTCTCAACAAGAGTGTCCACACAGTTTGAAAATACCATGGTGTATGCTGCTCGTGGAATCTTTAATCTCTTACTCCCAGATGTTCACATATTTACTGACCATAGAAGTGGCGCACAAGCTGGACTGTATATTCTCATTTTTTACTAAATATCATTATATTTTTTCCATAGGAGATACATTTTAGAAGTTTGAAGTATTTCTTTATTTTGTTATGAGGTTTGGTTATATTTAAGTGTTAGCAACACTTAGGCTCATGTAGACAATAATGATCTTATGGCAGTTCACCTGGTTATGGAATTTCACTGGTTGCGGAAACAACTTCTGGTTGCTGTATCTCTGCTGATACAGCAATTTCTTATTCTCGAGGGGAAGAAACAGTTGAACTTGAAGATGAGGAGAAGAAAGATCTTATGCCTCCAGAGGATGTTGGTGTGAAAATGGCTAATGTTCTGCTTGGGGAGATTGAGCAGGGTGGAGTGGTAGATTCAACACATCAGGTTCGTGGTTTGATGTATTGTACTTCTTCCATACCGGCTGAGTTTGCTTTCAATTTTTATTGATCTTAGATTGTTAGTGCATGCTCATTAATATTCAGCCATATCGTAAATTTAATCAAATTTATATTGAAGACATTTTCTGTCAATATATGTGTGTGTCTGTACCGATTATCATGATGTTCATCCTCTGTCTCTGATCTTTAATCATGTTGCTTTTATTCACAATTTGACATGGAATTCTTTTCCGTAAAACAGGAAAAGGAAAATTGGGTCTTGTTTATAGATGAATTTTGTGATGTTGATCCATATAGTATTCCCAAAATACAATTTAATGTTGATCTAAAGGTAGTCCTAAAATCAAATGATGCAAGTATGATAATTTTGTTTTGTTTCCAGCTTGTTCCATGACAGTGGTAAAATTACTAAAAGGCATTCTTATAACAAATAGGGTGCGCCCTAAGGCCCTTATAAGAAATTCATACGGTATTCGATTGCAGGTTCCCTTTTTGCTCCTTTGTGAATTCTGTCGATCCCTGATAGTTTGCTGTCATTTTGGCTTGTAGGGCTTGTTGTTTCTTCTCTGTGCACTATGTCCACAAGATGTTTCAAAGGTTCGTGTTGGAAAGCTCTCTCCTTATGGGATAGAAACACTCAGAAACATCAAAGACTTTCTCGGTGTTAAATTTGTCATTAAGCCCGACCCATCCACAGGGACTGTTATACTTAAATGCGTTGGCTCTGGGTTAAGGAACCTGTCGAGAAGGATCTCATGATTGTCACAATACGAGGTGTACGTATTTCTAAGGTATTGGTGAGTGTTTCTTGGATGGAAATAGCAGTCGGGACTCCGGGAGGCATTTCAGGCATCCACACTGTGGAGGAGGAAAATAATCTAATGGATTTGCAGGAAGAAGTTTTGGAAATTTTTGACCATGTACTCAGATTTTGATGTTGTAAACACCAGTTTTTATTTTCTTTTCGATCACCAATATCTATGCTCGCAGTACATTGTGATACAAATGGGAACGTTTTCTTTTGATGTGCTGATATAAAGGCCTTTTAGCCAAAATAGTCTTTGAGATTGACACAACTTTTTACTTTGGTCGTTGACAATGCAAATTGACATAAGTGGTCTCCTAGTTTGTTCATCATAAATTATTTTGGTCATTTCATGAAAAATTTATCAATATGTTTGTTAATTGAAGGAGTTGGTTTGATAATAATTACCCTTAAAAAGACGGTCACGTGATCGTTCACGTGACAATTTAATGAAGATATTGACAGTGGACAAACTTAGGGATGTCTCTCTCTATGGGTTAAGGTTTCTTTGATAAACCTGTTATATTGAACCTACTAAGTTGAGAATCTTGTCTCCGAAATCTTCCTTGTGCGAAAAACAGGTAAAAGAAAACAGTGTTATACATGTGTGAGAGAGACAGAGAGAAGATGTATAACTAGCTTAAAGGATCACAACCTTAATGGGTGAAAGAGTCTCTCAAAGATAGAGAGCTACGATTAAATTAGAATATCACTTGAATAAAAATAAATAATTAAATCACTTCACTTGAGGCTGTGAGAGGTATTTTTGGCAGTTTCTTATTTAATTTTGGGTGTCCGAAAACTAGCACTAGCATAGACGCCAAAGAGAAACAAGGGTGTCTAGAAAAAAATTTGGTGTAATCAAAATTACTAGGTTTAGCTCAAGTCAAGACTTAAGAGCATTTATCTCTGTACTTAAAGTCTTATGTTAGATTCTCCCTCCGTTCCGCTATTGCTTGCATAAGGCCAACTCCAAACCTGGGCTAAAAGCCAAATTGTTAGCCCAAAATTCCCCCCAAACACCCCCCAACCCAAGCTAAAATATTGGGCTAAAAGGGGAATGCTAAAGTTGGGCCAAATTCCCCCCCAAACTCGTGGACTTGCCCCGTTTTGGGCCACTCTCGGCCCGTGGACTCGCGCACGCGCTCCACGCGGGCAAGTTGCAACCGAAGCCCGACAAGAAGGGGGCCCAGTGTCAGGGCCTTGTCAGCCACTCACCCGAGCCCAACGGCTCTTTTCAAAATCAAATGGCCAACATTTAAGGACTGTTGGTTGATCCAATGGTCCAGATTCAAATTTCATTTTTAAAAAATATGTTATTTTAAAATACATTGAATCCAACGGTTGAGATTAAATATAATCAAATCTAACGGTAAAAAAAAGATCTAACGGCCCAAATTTAAATCCAACGGCTAAAATAATTAAAAAAAATTATTTAACTCAAAATTCACCCAAAAACTCTATAAATACCTATGTATTTGTTCAAACATCCACACAAAACTCAATTTTCTCCTATAATTCTTCCAATTTATCTTTCTACCATTTCTTTCCATTTCCAAATTGTTCAACATGGCAAGAGAGCATGTTAGAGGTCCTAATTGGACTTGTGAGGAAGATGTTGCTTTATGCTTGGCATGGGTTTCTGTTAGCGAAGATGGTGCAGTTGGCACAAATCAAAATAAAAAGGTTTTGTGGGATAAAATCATTGCAAAGTTTCAAGAAAACTGCAACGGCGGAGGGCGGGACGGTGGTGGTGTTTATGATCGGTGGAAGACTATCAACAAAGCATGCACTTTATGGAAGGGAAGCTTGGAGAGAGCCATGATTGACATGCCTAGTGGAAGGAGCGCCATAGAAATTGTGAGTTTTTTTCTTGATATTTTATTTGTCATGTACATAATATTATTTTGCAACTAATTATTTTTATGTATTTTTTGCATAGGGTGACAAAGCAATGGAAATTTACAAGACAAGAGTAACACCAAAAAATCAAGTTTTTAAGTTGCAACATGCTTGGGACGTCCTCAAGGATTGTCCGAGGTGGGCAACCGATGCAAACCAACAATGGGGAAGATTATTTCAACGTGAAGCCGCACCGAGAAATGAAGGTGTCGATGAAGGTGTCGATGAAATGACCCTATCTCCTTCTTTACCAAGGCCCCTAGGAAGAGATAAGCAAAAGGAAGCAAAGAGAAAAGGGAAGTCCCAAGATTCGACGAGTGGAGACTTTGCTACCGGAATTGCAAAATTGCACGGAACTCATAGCGCTCGCCAAGAAGAAGCGGCCCGAATGCATTTGCAAATGAAGGAAATCTCGGATAGGGAGGAAAATAGGTTTGAAATTGAATTCATGATGAATGACCTCAGCAAATACACTCCAGAAAGGAAGAAGTTCTTACATGATAAGCAAAAGGAAATTATGCGAAAGTCTGCCTCAAGGAGTATGTTTCAAGATGATGAATCCTCTGAACTCTATATCCCAACATTTCAACAAAGTCCATCACCAAGCGAAGATGGTGAATATGATTGTTAAGTTTATGTAGTGTATGAATTATGTTAATTAAATTTATTAATTGTTGTTTGTATTAAGTTTATGTTGTTTATTATGTGGTTTATGTACTTTATTAAATTTATGTCTTATTAATTATTGTTTCTATTTAATCTAGATGTCTTCAATAATTATTGTACTTATTATTCCACACTTTGTGAAAAATTTAATGATTTTTCAATATTTATCGGAATTTAAATTTTTTTTTAGATTAAAATGTTCATAAAATTAATTTACAATAGTCTACATATTTATTTAAAAAAAAATGATTTAAGAAAAAAATTAGCCTAAGTTCATTTTTTAATAATTCTGGGCTAAAATTTTAAGCCAGAAGAGTTGGAGCAGAAAAGATGTTTCTGGGCTAAAAGCCAAATTTTCCGGGCTAAAAAATTTGGCTTTTAGCCCAAGGGTTGGAGATGGTCTAACAAAATAAGATATAAAAAAGAAGAATTCCTACTTAAAAAAATGAACTTAATAGCCCTACATTATATGTCACTTAGTCCTACGGTCTAGTGATATTTCTCTTCACTAGTAAGTGAGAGGTCTTATGTTTGATTCTCATAAAAGGTGAATTTGAACCACATTATTTGCTAGTTTATTGTAAAACTTAATCTACTCCTCCATTCATTTAGTATAAATAATATCATTTGTTAAAAAAAAAATAAAAACCTAGATATATAAAAACCCAAGACATGGGGTTGCGCTGGGCCTAATTATAATCACTTTGGACCAAATCGTAACCCAAGATTGAAAAAGCGCGGGAAAGGTGGCCCATGTGTGGCCAAATTTTGAAGAAAGCAAAACTAGAGAGACTGAAACACTGATACAGAAATTAGGGTTTTATCTGAACAAATTTGGGGGCAAATCAAATGGAGCAGGGCACCCAAGGCAGCATAGTTCTGAGAAGAAATGGAAACGGAGAGTCACAGGGAGAAGAAGAAAGAGTGGTGGACTTGAGTGGTCAGGTGCACCTCCTCCCCTGCTCCATCAAATTCAATGGCCCTTCCTCCGTCTCCCAATACTTCAAACCCAAATCAACTGGTAAAGAATCTTCCCTCTTTTTCTTACATACAATTTACATGGCATAACTGAGTAATGGGTTTTTTATTGGAGCTGAAGGAATCGAATCAGAGGGTTTAAGAACACAGGAAGCTTATTTCAGAGGAAGGAAGTTGCAAGGAGCCTCGATTCCGATTCCAGATGGGTATTCCGGTATGTCAATGTAGTTCAGTCAGTAAATTCAGTACCTTTTTATTGTAGTGTATGAAATGTGGTTGTTGTGGCCCCTTATCTTAATCGATTTCTTCCATCATTTTTCGGCTTATTTAGACCTCGGTGCTTCTGTATTGATGTTTAGAGTTGGGACTTTTATGGTGGCAAGTAAAGACTCTAACTTTGGGTCTGAGTTCGTCAAATAAGCAACTTGTTTTAAATTGTAAACATTACCCTCGTTAATTGGTGAACCCAAATTTCATCCACTTTCCTCGTCAATGATAAATTTTGCTTCTCTCATAATTTCTTGGTGCTGTAATCTCTCTGTTACTTGCTTTTAGGCCTTACAATCGGTTATTACTATGCGTTTATTATAAATAATTTTCGTTGTTCAGCGTTATGTTTGAAACACCATGGACAAACCTTTTCCTTTTGTACACAAGTTTATAGTGTATTCTGTCATTTGAGCGGAAGTTGTTGGGTTCTGCCGGCACCTTTACTGTGGAGCAAAGGTGAACCTGATGTTTTCATGGTATCGAATCGAGCGTGGGAATGAGAATTGAGACCCGGAAAGAAAATCGTGTGGTAAATTAGTAGGAGGAATAGACAGTGCTCGAGTTTGTGTTTGTATGTTATCATGGAAACATTTGATGTTAGTGTTGGTGGATGGAATGAATAGTGCTCGTTTGACGGAAATTGTCTTGTGCCATATGATACGTTAGAATCTTGAAATCTTGAGGCTAGGGCCTGTATTACAAGGCAGTGGTGGCAGATTGGTGTTGCAGCTGTTGCTATATTGATTTGCTTTCTGTAGTCTCTCAAAACCAGAGGCAGTGAGGATGTGCTAACATTTAGATATGGTAGCAAAAAGCAGTTGAATATGAAGTTATGTACAGGCATTTTAGAAATGAAGAAGAAACTAGAGAAAATGGGAGTAAAGACTAGGCCCCAAAGAAAACACTCCAGCGAATCCACAGGCCAATAACCAAATCATGGCCGTCTAACCATTTGATATTTTGAGCTAACCTGTGGGACTTTTATATAACAGAGAAAATGACGAGCAATTGTTTCTTGTCTTGCTAGTGCCTAGTGGTGACTATTGTTGTGTCTTATAACTTATCCCACCCATTGAGCTGTATGTCAGTGGTTACCACCTCCCTCTACCATACTCTTTCTTCAGCAAAAATGAAATAGAGTTCTTAGGGACTTGGAGACGGGTGTGGTCGGGAGAGGCTACTATCGGGAGATGTCTATCCTCAAGAGCTAACGGCTTAGCCTCTATTTTCATGGGTTGCAAAATGAGCATAATGATTTGGAGCTTTAATGGGAAGGGGGAAACCCTTGTTAGTTCAAGATGGAGTTTGTTGTATATATCATGGAAATTTCATTTTTTGTAATTTTTCCCCTTCAAATGTTAAGCCCCTCTTTTATGTATAATATATGTACTTTGTTTCAACACATTTACAAGTGTACTGCACCTAAACATGGATGCCATAGACACAAATATGTGTGACAACAAAAGAGTTCTCTTTATATATTGCTTCCAAATGGTGTAAATGACTAAATTCTCTTTCAGTTTTCAAAGAATTCCAGTTTACTAATATTTTCTTTTGCAGGATTTGTTCTAGGGAAGAAGAGTCTTGGCAAGAGAAAAGCTTCCAATAATTCAGATGGGAGCTCAAACTGTTGGGAGATGAATGCGAAATACAAAAGCATCACATATTGGAATCACGACAGCCTTCCTTCACAGGATGATGCATTCTTGCGTTGTTTTCACTGGCTTTCTGTAGCAAAATCTGTAAGTTTGTTCCCCACAATATGGTGGTTCATGAATCTTTGTTACATTAATCTATGGCCATGTGTGTTGTCTGTTGGTTTCGGTTTCGTGTATTATTGTTTCTCTGTCATCTGTCAGTACATATTTAATCTGGAACTGTCATGATTAGCTTCCAATATTTACGTTCCATGAAGTCTTTGCTTTTTAGGAAACTGAAATCTTCCTGCCACTTTACACCAGATATTTGTTTATGGCTGCAGATGCACGAACCAGCAACACCCGGAGATTTGGTTTCTGCATCAGCTGCATTGGAAAAGATGAACTGATTAAAGAAATGCAGGAAGCATTGTATCTCTTCCCCCGCGTTTTCTTGTACTAAAAAAGACAGGAATGTCAAAGTACTTAATACCTCTTTGGTAGAAATTAGCATTTTTGTATTTTGAATGCTTGTAAGGTTGTAACATTAACATATAGACTTGTATTATATATACTGGCAATAGAATCTAATTTAGAAAAAATACCAATTTGGGAACACTTGGGAGTTCCTTTTTTGGGTTTGAACAAACCTCATTTGAGTTGAGTACCAAGGCTTCATGAACAGCTTTGTTCTTCTGCAGTTTGGGATGCAAGGTCTAAAAAGATCAGAACTTTGCTATTTTTGTAACAGCCCAGCTCTTCTGAGGCTCTATTTTGTCAAACATTTGGGTGACAAATGATAGATTTTAGCACAACAACTAGACACCATCTATAAAGTTAAGTTGTCACCTTACTTAAAGCAAATCTTCACTTGAAGTAAGCTGTCACCTCTTGACAAGCAAACCATAACTAAAGTAACCTTCTACCACCTGCCTAAAGAAAGCTATCTCCTTTTTAGTGCCAGCTTTTGCTTCTCTTAGCGCAATTTGCTTATTTTAGAACCAAAACTAAGAGGTTAGAGTTTGTGAGAGATTTGTTTTAAGCTTAGGAATTCAGCTGTTTGATTTCATGGTTTCAAGCTTAGTGAAGCTGGAAGTATCCGTATGTTGTTTGCTTTGTTTCTATGTTTCTAAATCTCTGAGCTGCTTTGATATTGACCTTTGTTTCAGTTAGGTTGCATCTGATATTTGAACCTCGTTTTGATGATTGATTCAGATACCATTGCCTTGTTTCATTGCTCTAAGTGTTTGTAATCGAACATCAAATAGCATCACATGTTGATTCAGTTCGTCTGAATCGTAGTGTTTGTGCCTTCTCTGTGACGGTGTCTGGACCTCAGATCAGTTGGTATAAAGACACATGTGCCCACCTGGGAATAAGTTCTCATTGGATTTACTAGTGAGGAATTACATAGGCTATTTGTATTGTTATTAATTCATTGAATTCTTGTGTTCATTGTGTTGCCACTCTTGCATCCAAATCCTTTGATTGTGCATTCGAATCATTGCGCTTCAGATATCGTTACTTACTAGGCTTTATAGCTCACTCTTTTACCCTTCCCTTTCAGATCAGCTTGGGTGAGAAGTTGACATGTTTTGGATGTATTTGAAGAACTTTTGATGATTTTGGTTCATTTTGGAAGACATTAGATGTTTTAGTAGCTGCTTTGACAACACTTGTGTACATTAAATGCTTTTTAATTACCTTTATTCTGGATTTTGGAACCTTTGCAATATTCATTGAGGTTGTAAGGAATGAATTTGCTTATATTTCAGTTTTGCAGACTTGAATTTTTAGTAAGGTTAAATGTTAAAAAAGAACTCTAAAAAATAAAATTAAAAACAAACTGCTCGTTTTCTTCCTTCATCCCTGCTATGGTTCCGTAAACGCCAATATTTAGGGGGTGTAGTCAAACTAAGATTTTAAAGGATTTTAATAGGGATAGATTTGATAGGATTTAAGAGGATTAAAAACTCCTACAAAATTCATATGGATTTTTAAAGAATTTGAATGGATTGTGGTGGATTGTGGGGGAAGGATTCGAAATCCTAGGGGGTGAGGTTGGATTCTTTTTAGTCTTGGTTATATATACTTTTGGCTTTCAAATCCCACAAAATTCACAACTTATTAAAATCCTCCAAAATCTTAATTTTTTGAATACATTTAGATTTGGATGGATTTTAAAATTCTTTAAAATTTTTTAATTGACTACACCTAGATTTTAAAGATTCTAAAATCCTTTAATTGACTACAACTAGATTTGAATGAATTCTAAAATCCTTTAAAATCTTTTAATTGACTACACTAGAATTTTAATATCTTACTCTGCGAATTTTGAAAAATCATAAGGGAATATGATCCCCTTCTAGGTGGGCGTAGATACATATAACCACAGTGAAATCCAAATTGCATATTGGATTCCAATTTGACCAATGGACCTTTATGGAATGTCACTAACGTATGCATGAACTTTCCTGTTACTTTAATTGATATGCGAAATCGAAAGGTGTATTTTGTCAACTTGTTTTGGTTTACAAGTTTACAATTGGGATCTAGTGATGGTCCTATTCCATTAACTCCGGATGCGTTTGGCACCTAGATAGTGATATTCGAGGGGATCCATATATCGAAATGCGTTGCGTCACCAAACGTGTGAGTTGCAAAATATATAATATACCCTTGGAAAAGAAACCAATAGGCAGCAGCCCTAGGGGATTCATGCATCTAACAGTTTCTCTTCTGTCACAATTATGTGTTTGATGGTAAACTTATATATGATTTGTGTTAAACTCCACCCCCATATTTTCATTCTATTTCTATTTTCTCCTAGAACATATTTGTTTTCTATCAATTTAGTCCCTTATTCTCTTTTAATCCTAACCCTTGATCTAGAAAGGCTATTGATCTTAAACTGCCATGTGGCAGCTCTCAGATCCCTCTTTCCTTTCATCTCTGCCCGAAACACATCTCAGAATCTCACAGCTCTCTTTCTTTCGGTTTCTTCTCTCTCTTTCTCACACTCTCTAAGCTCCGAGAGCTTCTCTCTAACTTTCACCTCATTTCCTTCACAAATCAAACCCCAAAAACCATATATTTGGAATCCTTGAGACCTAACGAACTCAATGGTACCCTTGCATGCGCCATCTGAGCACCGTGGGTTTTTATACCATTGAAGCCGAGAGCTTCAAAGCTCTAAAACTCGAACCCAGGTAAAGATTGTGTTCCTTCTTCAAATTTCTGGGTTATGCTTGTTGGTTTTATGACAAAACTCAAGGGTTTTGATCTCAGTTTTTCTCTGTGTCAATAATCTAGCTCTGACGATGAACTCCGACGAGTTCGAGGTCCATCTCTTCCCAAAACCTGCTGCAGTGCGTCTAGGTGAGTTCTTGGGTATATTTGTGAAGTTTTAGAACCCTTTATTCAAGCCCTAACCCTTGCCATCCCATGTGCATGCATGTCCGGTTCCGACGACGAACTCCGGCGAGTTCGTGAGTGTGTGTTTGTGCAGTGTGTACGTGGTGCAGGTGTGTGGGTGTGTGTGCGTGAACTGTGTGTGTGTGTGCAAGTATGCTGTGCGTGTGTGTGTGTTTACATATGTGTGTATATATATATATATATATATATATATATATATATATATATATATGCATGTGTGTGTGTGCAAGTATACTGTGCGTGTGTGTGTGTGTTTATATATATATATATATATATATATATATATGTGCATGTGTGGGGTGCAGCGCATGCTAATGCATGCTGTGTGTGTGCGCGTGTTTATATATGTATTTATATATATGCAAATATGTGTGTGCAGTGCATGCTTATGCATACCGTGTGTGTGTGTGTGTTCATATATGTATATGTATATGCAAGTGTGTGCGCGCATGCGTGGGAGTGTGTGTGTGTGTGCTGGTGTGTAAGTATATGTATGTGTGTCCGTGTGTGAGTGTGTGTGTAGGTGTGAGTGTGTGTATGTAGGTTTGGGCCCGAGCCCAAACCACCCTTTTACCCTAAACCCTTAGGACCCAAAACCCAATAGGTCCTAACGTTATTTAACTTAAACTTAAACCTTAATCCGGATCCAAACCCAAGACCCATTTCCATTCCCTAAAATTCTATCTTTTGGGTAGTTTACTAAATGTACATTTTCGTGCTTAGGTGAAGTTGCTAGTGGAGACTTCCTTAATCTTTTTCCGCACAATTCTGCTGCTTCGGAGTATCTGTGAGTGGACCACCTTCGAAAATTGCATGTTTTATTGATAGAATTGCATAATTTAATAGCATGCCTTGCAGAATTATTGATTTGAGGAATACTTTACAGGAAGCATGATGATTTGATTATACGTGATTATATATATATGTTTTGAATTATTTCCATTATATCGTATTTTCTATAGAACCCTCATTCTGGTAGACTATCTGATCGATGACGATAGGATGCTAAGAATGTGTTTCAAATGACTTTCGAACACCTCTTCGTAGTATAGAGGATCGATGAATTTAGGCTACGAAGTTGTATTTTAGAGATGAATTATGTTTTGTGCGTACCTAGTGAACACTATGCCGCCTGGGGCGAGGATCTGGTGTTGGCATTGAGGCCGGGAGAAATAATCCCTAGCGAAAGGCTGAGGGACACGGAGACAGGCATTGGGCCGGGAGGGAGTTAGTATGTTCATAACTATTTTCGTACTATGTATGTATATAAACTTGGTCCACTCACCCTTGTTTTGTGCCCCCATTCAGGTCTTAGGAATGCGGCATAGAATCCCGGCATCAAGGTACTTCCGTAGTGGCATCTTCGAGCTCTCTCGGGGTAGGACCCACTCATTTGTTCATTCAATCTTATCTTAATTCCTGTTAGTGACTAGGTTTAGTTGTATGCTCTGAATAAAGAATATTGTCTTTGATAACTTATCATTCCACTCCGCTGCTGAAATGGCAGCATGGTTTATATACAGTTTACATACAAGCATGCAATAAACAACAATAAAGGTGGCAGTACAAGCATGCAATAAACAACAATAAAGGTGGCAGAAAACATGTGATTGTCTGGCTGGGAGTATTCCTTCTGTCGTCCAGGTTGTACAACAGCTAGTGGGAGTATTCCTTCTGTTGTCCAGGTTGTACAACAACTAGTGCGATTATTAGTGGACAGCCAACATGTTTTGTTCGAGCATGGAACCCGGGATTAGATGCCAATGCAATGGAGCTTGTGTTATCACACCAAATTAAAGGAGTCGAAATACGGATGCAAAGCTCCTGCAGCAGTTGTTGGATCCAAACGAGTTCAGTTGCCGTGATGGCCAACTGCCGATATTCGGATTCGGTACTTGAACGAGCAACTGTGCGTTGCTTTTTGGAGCTCCAAGATATTAAATTTGGACCAAAATATACGCAAAAACCACCAGTGGAGCGTCTAGTATCTGGATCCCCGGCATAGTCCGAGTCTGAAAATCCAACCAAATTAGTACCACCGCGACTAAACTGAAGCCCATCCTCAGGTGTGCCTTTTAAGTAACGAAGGATGCGTTTTACTGCAATCCAATGAACTGAGGTGGGCTGGTGCATATGCTGACATACCTGATTGACTGCATACGTGATGTCAGGTCTGGTGATGGTTAAGTATTGCAGAGCGCCAACCACACTGCGGTAGCTGGTAGGATTAGGCAAGGGAACACCATCAAGAGAATGAAGTGGGGAGCTAGATTGAGCTGGAGTAGCACAAGGCTTGGCGTCCAACATATCTACACGCTGCAACAAATCGAGAACATATTTTGTCTGCTTTAGATGTAACCCATCAGCTCCACGAGTTGCTTCAAGACCTAAGAAAAAATGGAGGGGTCCCAAATCTTTCATAGAAAAACTCTGACCAAGTGCATGGATAAGGGAGTCAACATGAGAGCATTGATTGCCTGTGATAAGGATGTCGTCAACATAGATTAGAAGAATCAAATACACTCCATGATTATTAAAAATGAAGAGAGAATGATCTGCTTGTGATGCCACAAAACCCAAATCAAGAAGATATTCAGAAAAACGATGAAACCATGCTCTTGGGGCTTGTTTTAAGCCATATAAGGACTTGCGTAAACGACAAACATGATGAGGATACTCGGGGTCTTCAAAACCATGTGGTTGTTTCATGAAAACTTCTTCAGAGAGATTCCCGTGCAAAAACGCATTTTGGACATCAAGTTGGCGTATAGGCCAATTATAAGAAACTGCAAGGGCAAGAACCAGACGAATGGTAACATGCTTAACCACCGGACTAAACGTCTCCGTGTAATCAACACCCATCGTTTGATGAAATCCATTGGCGACAAGACGAGCTTTATATCGCTCCACTGTACCGTCAGATTTCCTCTTTGTGCGATAAACCCACTTGCAAGGAAGAACATGAGTAGCAGTTGAAGAAGGTACCAATTCCCATGTACCAGCAGCTTTCAAGGCCTTAAACTCCAATGTCATTGCATCACGCCAATGAGATAATTGATTTGCCTCGCGAAACGAGGTTGGTTCAGAATCAGGAGCTTGTAATGATGTCAATAAAGCATATTTGGGGTTTGGTTTTCGAATGCCAGATTTAGACCGAGTTAGCATGGGATGGGGAGCAAAAGCGGAGGAAGGTGGAGGAGCCTCATTAATGGAAATCAAACTGTCAGAGCTATCAGGAGCAGGTTGAGAATGAGGTGGCGAGGAAAGTGAAGGTGTAGACAATGGTGAACTTGAGGAAGGTTGCAATGGGAAAAGAGGTGCTGCACTAGAAGAGGATGTTAGAGTATGAGGAATAGAAATATGAGATGATGAAGGTACCTGAGGGATTGGTGGTAAGGGAGAATGAGTGATAACCACGGGAGAGTAAGCTTCTGACGGCAGGACTGAGGAGAATTGTGTAGGGTTGTCGAAAGGAAAAGTTTCCTCATCAAAAACCACATGACGTGACAAATAAACTCGTCCATTTGACATATCATAACAGCGATAGCCTTGATGATGAAGTGAGTAACCAATGAAAACACATTGTTTTGAACGAAATTCCAATTTATTTTTATTATAAGGGCGTAAATAGGGAAAGCAAGCGCAACCAAAAACACGAAGACATAAATAAGAGGGCTTGCGACTAAACAATTTTTCATAAGGCGAAACATAATTCAATTGGCGTGCTGGAAGACGGTTAATTAAATAAACTGAGGTGTTGAAAGCATCCACCCAAAAAGAAGAAGGCATTTTAGCAGTGGCAAGTAAAGTAAGACCCATGTCAACAATATGGCGTTGTTTCCGTTCAGCAGCACCATTTTGTTCAGGAGTATGAGGGCATGTTAACCGGTGCTCAATACCATTATTAATTAAAAATTGTTGAAATTCCTTACTCATAAATTCACCCCCGCCATCAGTTTGGAAAGATTTTATCTTATAAACAGTATGAATAGATAGAAGATTTTCAACAAGCAATTTAAATATTTGAAAATAAGAAAAAGCTTCATGTTTAAATCTCATAGGAAATATCCAAGTATAACGAGAGTAATCATCAAGAAATATTATAAAATACTTGGAACCCTTAACAGAGACAATTGGTGAAGTCCAAACATCACAATGAATCAATTGAAGAGGACAGACTGAAACTGATGGAGACAAAGCAAAAGGTAATTTAGTGCTTTTGCCCAATGGGCAAGAAGAGCAAAAACGAGGGAACTTAGAATCCTTAATAGGAATAGAGGACATAATTTTTGTAAAAATTGCAGGAGATGGATGACCAAAACGCTGATGCCACATAAATGAAGAGGTTCGTTGTCCAAATAATGCCACGTTCTTGAAAGGAAACTTCGACAAACCCACACGAAACGGATACAATCCATTCTCACTCTTGCCGTGGAAAAGCGTCTTCCCCGTGGATAGATCCTTCACAAAAAAATCAGTAGGAGTGAAAATGAAGTAGCAATGATTATCACAACAAAAGCGATGAACGCTCAGTAGATTAGCAGAAGCAGAAGGACAATGCAACACAGAATTTAAAGGAAATTGAGACACGAAACCAGAACCAATATGCTTTATAGACAAACCTGCACCATTACCAACCGCGACTTGGTCCTGGCCAGTATATTCTGTGGAGAGGCTCAAATTAGCTAAATCATTGGTGATGTGTGACGATGCGCCACTGTCGGTATACCATGTAGGGGACCGTGCATTAACCACAGGAGAGGCAGCCATCATAGCATGAGATTGTGGATAGCGGCCTTCGGAAAAAGGAGACTTGAAACAATTGGCGGTAGAATGACGATGATCACCACAATAGTTACAAATATTAGAGGAAGAAGGAGCATGCGCAGCATGGTTGGGAAGATAGGGAGAGCGACGAAGACCAGCATTTGGTGTAGGAAGAAGTCCTTGATTCTGAAACGAGCCGCGACCGGATCCACCATGAAACAAACCACTGTTTGAACCACCACGGCGGCCAACAAAGGGATTACCAGCACCGCGACCTTGATAAAAGCCACGACCTTAAAAACCACCACGACGGAATGAGGATGTACGACCATGTCCTCGGTGAAGTGTGGTTCCACGACCAGGATTGGGAGTGGAGCCAGAAGGGGCAAAGAGAGCTGTTGTGGTGTGATCAGGACTGAAAGTAGTGCTATAGTCGTCCATACGGCTTTCAGCGCTTAAGAGCAAAGCAACCATATCGTCAAGACTCATAGGATTTTCTCTTGCTTGAATCGAAGTAACTATACTTTCGAAAGCAGGACCAACACCATTCAAAATCAGCTCCATAAGATCATCGTCATCAACAGGTTTTCCCGCAAGAGCCAGTTGATCAGCAAAGTTAGTTAATTTATCAACGTAGTCTGTGATGGACATGTTACCTCGTTTAGTGGACTGCATCTGGTGCTTAAGTTGAAGAACACGGGTGCGAGATTGAGAAGCAAAACGTGTTTTCAGAGTATTCCAAGCAGCTCGGGATGTGTCACAGGTTGCGACGATGGAAAGCACATTGGGTGTCAAAGTTGAGTTAATCCAACTTAACAATTGTTGGTCCTGTCGCTGCCAAGTTACGTACTCGGGATTGAGAGTAGTAGTATTCTCAAGAAACTTGGTTGGACATGTTTTTGTACCATCAACATAGGCAACAAGATCATTACTTTTAAGTAAGGGATTAAACTGGGCAAGCCACAACATGTAATTGGTTCGATCAAGTTTGATGGAAACCAGATAGGAAATATTAGGAAGGGAGCTGGTAAGAAGAGAAGAAGAAGCAGCCATGGAAGCGGAAGAAAATTTGAGAAGAAGGGAAGACAGAAAAAAAAAAAAAAATACAGTTGCGAGCTTGCTGGGTTAGAGGAAGGAGGAAACAGATGCAGGATGTTTTGTCGTTAGACAGATGGCTCTGGATACCATAAAGAATATTGTCTTTGATAACTTATCATTCCACTCCGCTGCTGCAATGGCAGCATGGTTTATATACAGTTTACATACAAGCATGCAATAAACAACAATAAAGGTGGCAGTACAAGCATGCAATAAACAACAATAAAGGTGGCAGAAAACATGTGATTGTCTGGCTGGGAGTATTCCTTCTGTCGTCCAGGTTGTACAACAGCTAGTGGGAGCATTCCTTCTGTTGTCCAGGTTGTACAACAGCTAGTGGGATTATTAGTGGACAGCTAGTGGGAATCATTAGCGTGGGAATCATTAGCTTCATCACTGAACACGTTCCTAAATTGTTAATTCATTGTTTTTAAATTCATAACCTATATTTATTTCTTATTCCTAGCTTTTGTATCAATTAATGGCTTTCGTCACCCTCGGGTGTCGGCCAGCACGTGTCTATCCTGGTATTCAGGGAATATCAGGGTCGGGGCGTGTCAATTTGCCTCCCGAAAAGCGAAAAGGCAATGAAAATTAAGAAACAATATATTCTTAATATTTATTCTTGTACCTGTAATGGATGCCAGTTTCTTGATGAAATGGCGGCCACCGTTGAAAACTGAGATCAAGCTGATCCAGAAAAGCTCTATAAATGTCACTTGTCAGTGTGCATTCGGTTGGCAAAGCCAGCTTGCATGGTACGTAGTATGCATGCATGCAAAGCCAAACCCCTTTATAAGTGGCTAGTTTCGTTCGTTGAAAAATATTAGTAGTAGAAATCTTAGATCATAATCTATCCATCTACTTAACCTAGAAATTATTAACTTAATTATCTGTGCTTTGGATTTATAGGGTGAAAAGGTTTTCATTTTAACTCTTCAATTCAAGAAAGAACTTGGGATATAGAATTTGGCACATTTAACATTTGTATTACAAAACAAACTTGCTCGTGGTCTAGCTAGTTGTACTTCTGTTCTCGCCAGCAATTGATATTGTTAAATTTGTTTTATTTATTTATAAAGTTTGGCTTAATTCTAATACAAATTCATATTTTACATAGCAATCGAAGAAAATAGGTTGACAAAGTTTTAAGAACGTATCACACGTTGGAACATTTATTCAATACCGTTTACTAGCAATCCATCTACATATATATATTCTTCTTTTAAAAAGCTAAGGAACCCTTTCGACAAAAAAAGAACCTTCTAAAAAGTCGAAAGCAATACTTGATTCTCTATACATAATTCAATTTCATTATTAATTTGTTTTAGTTTCTCATTTTCGTTTTGTTTTCTGGAAGCATCAGATACTTTTCTTCCCAATGGATCAAGGGTTTATATAAAGGAGGTAGACTAGAGGTTCTAAAAATCAAAACATCGGCAAAAATAAAAAAAAAGCCAGAAAAAAAGAAGAAAACATAACTGCAGCGGCAGAAGAAAGAATAAGAAGAAGAAAACCGAGTTAGGTTTCGAAATGTCTCTGAGTACTAAACCTCATTTCCAAGCAGAGGAAGATGAAATAACAAAACGGGTAAGGCCTCACAAATTTCTTAATTCATTGCTAAATCTTGTTAACATCGGAAAACAAGCTTTCGCATATATCTAATCCCTTTCTGTTAAAAAGAGATTAATTGTATTTTCGTGTTTACAGGGAGATAGTTACATCCTCAACCCACGGGGACTTAGCATTGTATGGGGCAATGTTGAACACCACTGGAAATTACCTAAGAAGTAAGGAATAAATTATCTGGAACTACGACAAAATCTTAAATGTAATTGGTTATATACATCTGAAAATGCTAATATCATTTCTCACAAGTATGGGAACTACGTGTTTACTCCGCTTATGTGTTCTTCTCCTGCCTTCTGAGATCTGTGTTTGGTAAATGTAATGTTTAGACACAGTTCCCGTTTGTTATTATGCACTTGTTAACGTTTAAATATTGTTGAAGAATAGGATTCCACATCGGGCATATGACAAAAAATAATATGCAATTTATATATGGGAGTTTCCATTTCTAATATCACCAAGCCCTTTTGTTTTGGCTTCGCCTATGTGAATAATTGGCTACATACTATACAATTTTCAGGCTATCCAAAGGTGACTCTAATGACCCTGCGGAGCTGAAACAGGTTTCTTGGCTAGAAGTAACCGGCTCAGTTAGTTTAATACCTACGAAGACGTACCAAATCAGCTTTGACGTAGAACTGACACCTTGTGCATTTGGTTGGAGAGACATACAAGCTTTCTTGATGGCCAAGGTAGGGAAAAGGGGCAAGTACAAATGGACCAAAGTTAAAGTAGTGCAGGATCCAAATGTAGGCAGATTCACAATTCCTGACAAAACCAGCCCGCCATTGAGAATTGAAGTTCTGCCCGCTAGTGTCGATAACATGCTTCACTTTGGTCTGTATGAAATCTGGAGTGGAAAATGGAAGGGGGGCTTGAAAATTCATCAAGCAAATGTGACAGAAGTAACTTCGACCTTAGCTTAAATTAGTCCGCAGTTCCCATGGTATATTCTATATATACAATACACGTATGTAGTGAAATATTTTCTTCGTTGGGTTTTATATATGTGACTATTTAATAATGATAACTTACCTCATATACGGTTATTTGAGATCATATACTAGCTAGTATGAAGTATTTGCTACTGTAGCATGTATTTGTATCTCAGTCACATGAATAAATTATTTCTTATATATTCAGAGCCAGTTAATGAAATACATGTATGTGTATACGTACACCAAGTATGTATATGCGCGGTTTTAGCTCCAAATTTTCAATGGATGCACCACACCAGCAACTCAGCAAGAATTGGTGGAAGGGGAACTAAAACACTCAGAACTCAGAAGGCCGAAATTTCATCAAGACAACCAATCGCTGCTCACGGAATTTAAACATATAGCGCACTCATATATAGGTTACGGGAACTACACTCGCATATAGCTAGATGTGATGATGCTGCAATTAATTCCCAGTTTCTGCGTAACATTATTCGTTAATCAGGACAAACAAAGGACATTTACTCATCTTCTTGGTGCTGAACAAAAGTGACTGTTTATATACGATAAATTATTATTATTTAGTTTGTAGAAGTAAACAAACTCAATTTTGAACATTGGGAACTCGGGTTCATGAGTTAGCTAGCGTGATTAACCCGAGTTACCCAACCCTTTCGTTCCACCGTGAGTCACTAACTAAACAAGAATTTAGTGACAAACTTGTTGCAGCATAAGGATGTTGCTGATGAAGATCATGTTGGACTTTCCTGTTATGCAGTGATGTATTTTAGAAAATGTGTATAGGAAGAAGAAGTTTAGAGAGAAAGTGAAGAGGCAGAGAGAGTTCTCAAAATATCTCAGTGAGAGCCAAAAAATGCTCTACTGCATATATTCATTCTTTCCTCAACATTTACATGACTACTAGGGAGAGAGAAGCTACGTGAGCCTATGAGCTCATCATACCATTCATTACAAGACCCTATGAGATCTTGATGTAAGAATAAGCATAGCCTTTATAATATACTTAGCCAAGAACACAAGAATTTAGCAACTAAATCACAACCAACGCATCAAATATGTTCTACATATGCAAATACTGAAGTAATATCTGCAACACGTACCTGCAGACTGTTTGACGAAGTTTTTCCCATGTGTGCTGTCAGAAGACAACAGATGGTGTAGCTCTGGATGTCATTGGAAGGCAGTCACAGGATAGTTGTATGCGTGTACTATGGACACATAGACCTTATCATCTTCATCAGTACAAGTTGTCAAGATCTTAAAGAAACTCGACAGATTCTCGTTCTCCATAAGCCTCTTTGGTGAGATTCCATATTTATGGTTTTGCATTACAAGATAATCTATACTCAACTTCTTAAGCAAGTCCGGAGGAAATCTTTGAAAAACAGTTCCTTCAATAACGGCGTTCTCGGTAAATTGTAAAGTTTGTATGTTGTAGTGTATGTAACAAAGCCTTCCCGTAAGGCCTGAGATATGAAATTGATTTGAAAAGCTGCCGTGTTTCTAAGTTTAACATAGACATGTTCATGGATGAAGAAGACATGGACGAATCTACACACAAGCTTCTCCTCTCTTGCAAAATCAAAAGTACTCAAACTAACAATAGGTCTTAGTTCAATATTGAGCGTATCTTTTGTGAGAGCAGTGGCTTATGTTTTTATACTAAACATAGATTGCCCTATTACAATCCTACAAGGAATACAAGACCAAATCCTTGTATAAGTATGAGTTCTATTCTCGAGCCAACAGTAGAGTTTCAATCCAAACCAAAGTTGAATTAACTCTTATAAACACATTAAGACATCTTTATACCAATCTGAAATAACAATGATTATTACTAAACTGTGAGAATCACACTCATACTCTAACATTCTCCCACTTGAGTATGATTCACAACAGTAAATAATCATCTCAAATTCAATATAAAGGTGATGACATAAGTCATTCATCAACACACTAGTACATAGACACAACCAGCTTACATAAACCAAAACAATGAATTTATAATTGCCTCTGCAACACAAAATACAGATTTAACTTACAAATCACAATGTCTAGTTCATGTTCACAAAAGTAAACCAAGACGTCTACTCCCACTCATATAGCCACAAAATCTTTTGGATAACAAAAGCTTAACCTCACATACAACTTACCTATGCATTTTAAAGTATTGAACTTAAGAATCTTTTCTGTTACATCGCAGAATTAACTCAAAAGTCACAACATACTTAATTTGCACTTTGTAATTATGTGAACCAATATAGCAAAAACCAAACCAATTTGCTCCCACTTAACTGGGCTATACTTAACACAAACAAGTTAAGTATAAGTTAATATCAACTGTATTAACTAATGGTCATTGCAATACACTGAATGTCTTATCAATGTGATCAATTGCCGCAACAAATATGCAAACAAATTCCATGATCACATTCATCCAATTTGTATTTACAACAATGTGATTTTACTTGACTAGAACAAACACACAAATTGATTTGCTCCCACTATATCAAGTTAAGTTTAGTTCCAGCAAATAGCACTAAACTTCTCATTACTTAAACAAATTAAGTAACATAAATAATTACCAATTGCTTCAATAAAACCATAATCTGGTTTTCAAGCATCCAAATGGATTATAATGGCCGGCCTAATTAACCTTATGCTTACATTCTTCTCCCACTTAAGCATAAGCAGAATGTACTGCACAGCCAATAAAGAAACCAGAGATATGAACCAATTGATTCCCGATTCCTTACCAATTGCATAATCTCAGTTTAGTCAAATACACCTAAACCATTATGCAAACAGTCTATGTATCAAAAGATAGTCACAATCCATTCGGAAAAACTTATCTCACATAAACCCAAAATCACTAGTTTCAACAATGATCAAAATCAGAATAGCAAGCACAATATTTTTGCATTCAATTTGATCCTAACTAGTTCAATATCCATCGAGCAAGATCAACCAAATTTTGATAATGTCTGGATATATATCACAACAACATGTCTTGATTAAAACGAGATAATCAAGACCACTATTTCTTCTGGAGAACTCGAAGTTCATCTTCCTCCCTATTTGTGATTTCAACCAAAATATAATAGCGGAAGCATGCATCATGAAATCACAAAATATACATATACAATAAGCATGCATCGATATATACATGATAAGATTAGTCGACAATAATCCAAAAAAAAAAAAAATATTCATGCCTTTAATTCATTGTCAACACCATCATCAATTATATACAGATTCGTAAGCAAGTCCTTGGAGAAAATAACGATAGCCACATATCATTAATCTTATGAATTTCCAATAAGATGACAAAATAATTATTTGCTTTCCGATTCATAATAGAATATATATATTGTAAATGGCTAAAAGTTTATTGTCACAAGACTCATTATAGGCAGTCAATAAAACATCTACCTTATATATTCATCTTTTCATATATATATATATATATATATATATATATATATATATATATATATATATATATATATATATATATATACAGGGAGCTTAAGGGGAGGGATCCCCATTTTTTCAAAAAAAATGGGGACACGCTCCCCACCGTTAGATTGACTTTAATGAAATTGTGTGGTTGAGATTAAAACACAGGCCATAGAATCTCAACCACAGGATTTCATTTAATTCAAATCCAACGGTGGGGAGCGTGTCCCCATTTTTTTGAAAAAATGGGGATCCCTCCCCTTAAGCAATTCCTATATATATATATATATATATATATATATATATATATATATATTTTTTTTTTTTGTATGCATGCATGCATCAATATGCAGAGAAACTTATGCAAGTTCCATTTGATATATATAAAAACGCATGCCCATAATTACAACGTCTATGCACGAATGCTATCTCCATATATATACAGATTTCATTCAAATATGCTATTATGTATAAATCACAAAGCAATTTGCATCCACTTTATATATGCATTTATTTTTGTCGCTTTATAATACCTCCTGACTTGCATATGATATGCAGTCAAATCCATTCCAACCCAAACTTGATATAAATCAAACCAATTGAAAATCAGGAATTGACACTAAGATGTGCATGTGTAGCTCCCCGCAATTTAAATGTATCGAGATTCATACATGAAAAAATGCATACACATTGACTCTTTAATGAAAAATAGAAGAGTATATCTAGACATACACTAATTTATTTATGCAGCAAAGGATGATTCCAGACATCTCACATAAATCACAAGTTGGCATTTATAGGGATTTCGAGTTTAATCATGCCTTCACAATATATATAAATAAACAAGCATACTCGAAATAGCAAAAGCCCTAATTCATTATGCTCCAACTCATCGAACTATAATCACGCATATAGGAGAACAATTAATCATGCATGAAACAGTGAAGTGAGTTACCTGAATGCATCATTGGACCCGTATTCGTCAACCCGATTGCAATTCCTTGGCTCCAAATCAACGAAATAAATTATCCATCAATGCTTGAGACCCATCCATATGGATTGCCATCACTCCAAATTCCTATGGACCTCGTACCATTGCAGATTATCGAAGTGCATTGCCATTGTTACAGTCGCGATTTCAATTGAAACATCAAAAACCAAAAGAAACAGCATGCGGGTCAATAAAATGCAAATAAAGTCTGTAAATATTTCATAAGCATTGTACGACATCATGGTTTGAAAACCCAGAACATCTTTCTATATTTATGACCATTATTAATACAAGAGAGATCAGAAAAACAGAAAATACCATAAGTTGTAGACATCATTAACAACGCAACGGAAGCAATAGTTACCAGAAATATATAATTATATTTTGGTGAGATTTGATGTTAACAGATCACTTACATGGATCTTCTAGAGACAAACAAGATGAAGATGTCTGCAGACATGATCAAAAGATCGCTGGTTGTTTTCTTCTTTTGAATCGATAATGGTTATAAAACTTTTAAAAATAGTTTAAAGAACCCAGTTTTCTTTTGGGCAGCCAAGAGTCATTTAATAAAAAATTATTCGCACAAAACGACGTCACACTCCTTGTTCTTCAGAAAACCAAATAGATAGACTTTATATGTTGCAGATTTTAGGAAACGATTTTTGATCGAATTTAGTTGTTAAATTCAATGGCTCTGATACCACATGTAAGAATAAGCATAGCCTTTATAATATACTTAGCCAAGAACACAAGAATTTAGCAACTAAATCACAACCAACGCATCAAATATGTTCTACATATGCAAATACTGAAGTAATATCTGCAACACGTACCTGCAGACTGTTTGACGAAGTTTTTCCCATGTGTGCTGTCAGAAGACAACAGATGGTGCAACTCTGGATGTCATTGGAAGGCAGTCACAGGATAGTTGTATGCGTGTACTGTGGACACATAGACCTTATCATCTTCATCAGTACAAGTTGTCAAGATCTTAAAGAAACTCGACAGATTCTCGTTCTCCATAAGCCTCTTTGGTGAGATTCCATATTTATGGTTTTGCATTACAAGATAATCTGTACTCAACTTCTTAAGCAAGTCCGGAGGAAATCTTTGAAAAACAGTTCCTTCAATAACGGCATTCTCGGTAAATTGTAAAGTTTGTATGTTGTAGTGTATGTAACAAAGCCTTCCCGTAAGGCCTGAGATATGAAATTGATTTGAAAAGCTGCCGTGTTTCTAAGTTTAACATAGACATGTTCATGGATGAAGAAGCCATGGACGAATCTACACAAGCTTCTCATCTCTTGCAAAATCAAAAGTACTCAAACTAACAATAGGTCTTAGTTCAATATTGAGCGTATCTTTTGTGAGAGCAGTGGCTTATGTTTTTATACTAAACATAGATTGCCCTATTACAATCCTACAAGGAATACAAGACCAAATCCTTGTATAAGTATGAGTTCTATTCTCGAGCCAACAGTAGAGTTTCAATCCAAACCAAAGTTGAATTAACTCTTATAAACACATTAAGACATCTTTATACCAATCTGAAATAACAATGATTATTACTAAACTGTGAGAATCACACTCATACTCTAACACTTGACACATGCTTACATCTGAGCCTAGCACAATATTATCTAATCTCAGCCCTTGATCACTAATTGATTTATTTACACTTGCTAAAGTAAGGAAAATACAGTTTAGACCTTAATCAACTAACACTCCCTTCTAAGGTCTTAACTGAGATTACCCCAAGCTTATCCCTCAAAGCACAGAATCTGTCTTTAGGAAGCGCTTTGGTGAAAATGTCAGTTAGTTGCTCCTCACTTTTGCAGTATTGCAGGTCAATTGTTCCTTCCTGAATTGCATCTCTGATGAAATGAAACTTCCTCTTGATATGTTTAGACCTCTGATGGAATACCGGATTCTTTGACATTGCAATTACTGATGTGTTATCACACATTAAAGGAGTTGGTTCGATCAATTCTTCACCAAAATCATGCAGCACAAATCTCAGCCATGTAGCTTGAGTGGTGGCTTCTGAGGCACTCATATACTCGGCTTCAGCAGTTGAGAGTGCAACACTCTGTTGCTTTACAGAAGCCCAAGAAAATGCACCACTGCCAAAGCTGAAAGCATACCCTGATGTGGACTTCATGTCATCTTCATCTCCACTCCAATCACTGTCACAAAGTCCTATGAGTAGAGCTGCATTTCCCTTTTCATACTTAATTCCATAGTCAACAGTTCCTTGCATCAGGTGTGGGGTTTTACCACAAAAGGCCTCAGTATTAGTTAGAGTGGGGTAATACTATTTAAACCTCTTTGGTTTTCTTCAAACCACCGATGTGGGACAGTTTAACACTCCCCCTCACGTGTAACCTCATTTAGTGGTTCACACCTGGAGATCCACATCGGTAATTGAAACTCAGAGGTTGGCTCACGTTGGGCCCACTTGTTTTCAATGGAACTCAGCGATCGTCTCTATATTAAGAGCTTAGACTTGTTTCCTTCCGGGTGGTGACAAGCTCATTGGCTTGCACACAAGCTCGTTGGCTTGCACGGGCCCGCAACCGTGGGCTCTGATACCATGTTGGAATTTTTGGATCGTCGGGCCCGCCCCACTCTAACGACACCGATATTGTCCCCAACTTAGCCACCTGCCCAATCCGTCAGGTGTGGGGTTTTACCACAAAAGGCCTCAGTATTAGTTAGAGTGGGGTAATACTATTTAAACCTCTTTGGTTTTCTTCAAACCACCGATGTGGGACAGTTTAACAGATCAAAGGGTTGGAGTGCATCACAGTGCAGCTCGAAATTGAAGCAACTGTTCTTTCTTTGAATGTATGAAGGTTATATTCAAATGGAATGAATGACCTAGATTAGAACATCTAAACGATGTGGAGTTAGTCACGTGTATAAGTGAATGATGTTTTTAAGCTTACCCATGCGGTGCACGTGATCACTCTTATACGAGTGAACCGTGTCAAATCCGAACGGTATTACTTTGTCCTTTGCTAGCATCACACTTTAATTATGCGTGATGGCTTCCCTTTGTAATCGGATCTAAGAAAATACAAGAAATGAAATAGAGAGCAATGTACTCTCCTTCATAGAGCAACCGCCATTGTTCATTTCATGTTCTTTATTTTTTTCAGAAAACTAGTTCATAAAATCATAAAATCCTACTAAAACAACAAAGCTTCTAACTGCAGGAGCAAAAACTCACCTCCGAAAAGAGATACTGGCAGTAGAAATCCGTCATCTTGAAGGATGTTCGGGAGTCTTCAATTTAAATTCTAGCGGGTAGATTTCCAACTTATATAAAGAAAAGGAGAAGGCCTTAAAAAAGAATGTAAACAGTAAAGGAAACTTCTCAATCGATATCCCAAAGTAAGTCAAGAATGCTCCGAGGAGCAAATTTCCGTCTTGAATTGAATTGGCAAAAACCTACACACAAAGAAAAGAGACCAACATAGTTAGACTAATATTGGTATATATCGTGTTAGTCAAAAGGTTTCCGATGCCTAAGTCAGAAAGATTGTAGGAAGTAATAAGAGTGTGCTGAAAGTTTTTTGAAAACTGGACTAAAGTGAGTGGCCTTGACTATTTATAGAGAACCGACAAGTTAACCCTAGCGTCTAGGTTCATTAAACCTGTTACCAGAGTGTTAGTCTGCACATTGATGAAAGAGTATTCCTTTGAGATTCTTGAAACATGCTTCGGAGATTCTTGGAATATGCTTCGGAGAATCTTAGTAGGTCTAACAGCGATCAACTTTGACCATTTGCGATGAATTGGGAGCAAAGGCGCTTGTTGATTGTGGGCTTCTAGGACCTTCGTAAAAAATGTAACATGTTAGCCTGTTAAAGTTTGACTAATGGTTTGTGTATTCTTTATAGACAAAGTAGTTATATTTGATAAGTGTACATGTGGCGTGTTCCTGTTGATGGTGATATTTTATGTTCCCACACAAACAATGATCACAACGAGGATAATATATCGATTGTTGAATGTATGTTGATTAGAAGTGCACGGAAAGTTTGAAACAGCGAAGCTGTCACCCGGAACTCTTTATGAAGTTGTATTCGTGGTCAAGCTGAAAGCTGCAAATTATGGATGGGGAGTTCCAGTCAATTTCAGGCTCACTCTCCCTCGTGGCACCAAGCAGTGGCGTAAAGTTAATTAGATGCAAACCCCAAGAGGACAATGGGTCGAGATCCCAGTTGGCGAGTTTCGGGCATCGCCTGAGAAACATGGCGACATGGAGTTTTCTATGTATGAGTACGACGGTGGGAAAGGAAGAAAGGGCTTGTTAACAAGGGTGTCGTCATTATCCTAATAACTAAGTTGCAGAGTACTCAACAACTTCGCTGATAAGCACGGAAATAATGTTCTGGGTTTTTTAATAGCAGAAATGAGTGAGTTGCATATGTAAGAAATGATCGGAATAGAATAATAAAACAATGATACACTTTTTGTTGGTTATTTTAAATATTTTAATAATATTTTATTTTAAAGATTCAAAACTTATTATTTATTTTATTTTATTTATTTATAATATTTAAGAGTTGTGTTTTATTTGAAAAGTCATATTCCTTTTTAAAAGGGTATGAGGAGTTCTTTAAATATGAAACCTCATACAGAAAACAGAAGACGCTTAAAAAACTTTTCTGTCTCCCTCAATTCTCACATCTCTGTCATTCTATTTACATTCATACTTCATAATTCTTGGGCAATTGATCATTACTTGGCAATTCCGTCTGCCGTTGACGTGCATATCGGATCAGACATCCTGTGAGGCTTTGGGTTGTATCTTGGAGTTGTAGGCACCGCCATAACCTGCACGTAGGGAGGCGTCTACGGCTTTAGGGCAGCGACATCGCGCCTCTCCTTGGTTCACAGCCATATTTTCTTATTCATTTTTTCCCAATTTAAATTTCATAAGTTTGATAGTGATTATACATTTGATTTGATATATTTGATCATATAAATAATTGGTATATTTCTGCAATACAATTCACACTTCTAACTACTCCCAAAATTCACATTTTTCTTTCTTCTGCTTCAGTAGAGTGAGTAAAATGATTTCACATAGGATCAATTCTTGACGAGAAAGATCAGTCCATGATCATTAACGACGATTATTTCTGAATTAGAACAATTAAAACCATTCCGGCCGCTTGCCCATAGCAACATACGAAAACATTATGCTGTAACTAAAACCATATTCATATCAATAAAGGAAAACATGCTGAGATATATTATTTATCACGTGCGCTTGAAATGTAATTTACAGTGAACTTCGCCAATGAAACAATGAGAGACCACTTTCTTGTTGATATGTGATCAAATGTCTGTTGTGTAATCTTCGGGCTTGTACCACAATGAAAAATCGATACCTTTGCTCTTCAATTTCTCAGTTGCAGGTGCAATCCTCTCCAAAAGCTGCATTGTAAAATATATAAATTCTAGAATTATTTCCTTAAAACCACTAGTGCATTTATTACAATCTACGACGCATTTCACAGGAAATTAAGCACTACTCAGAGCTCTGTTACAGAGTTACAGTAACCATCTGCTCTACTCACCCACCCCGACCTACCCTCACCCAAAAATCTTCACAAGATTAGTGGTAGTAACGGAAAGGCAATGAAAATTAAGATCATGCATTATATAAACGAGGTTAGATCTCAACACATAAGGTTTTGTAAACAGATTATGGATAAAGCAGAAGATAAGACTAACCTTGCCATGCAGCACACCATTGGATACCAAGACAGATCTATCAAATACAGGAAATTTTCCACCATCCATGCACGTAACCTTATTTCCTCCGGCCTCTTCAATTATTTGCTCAAAATTGCATTACATATTCTATGAATAATTGAATTCACACATCTGGTCACCAAAATATCTGCTGAGGGAAAGGGGAACTATAATCTTCATGCATCAGTTTAAGCATCTTGTCACATGAGATTATGATTGTCTTGCTCCTACACGACACTTCCAAATACCTGCCATAAAAATGTAAGGATATGTATATGACAGAAAGTCTACTATTTGTATATTCATCATGAATAAACTATTCATTGACATATTATGACACGTCCGACCTTGATATTTCCCGAACACTAGGATAGGTATGTGTTGGCCAACATCCGAAAGTGACGAAGCCATATTAGAATGCATGAGAACAAGAAATAAATAAGACTTATAAATTTACATATAATTAATATGCAAATGAGGAACGTGTTCAGAGCATACAACTAATTCTATACACTAGAAAAGAAATGATATAAAATTGAATGGACAAAGGAGTGGGTCTTACACCGAGAGGACTCGAAGATACCGAGGTGGAAGTGCCTTGACACCGAGATTGTACGCCTCAACTTTAAGTCCCGAGGGGGCGCAAAACAAAAATGAGTGGATCAAGTTGATATATATAAAATACTGAAATAGTTATCAACATACTAACTCCCGAAGTTTTAATAAAAACATCAATAGCATAATATGTAATAGGTTTTCAAAAACCCTAGCATGCCATAAAACCTTCATAAAACATATCTCGTATATAGTGTACTAAATAATGGTATCCAATAACAGTATCTCCCGACCCAATGTCAACTCCATGTCGCTCAACCCGAAACCAGAGATTATTTCTCCCGGCCTGCAACCAACAACCATATCCTTCACCCTTAGGTGGAACAGTGACCACTAGATAGGCACAAAACCATTGAACATAGTCTTTCCAAACATAGGTACACATATATCAAAAACATCTTCATATTATAAAGTCATCTATCATCTATATTATAAAGAAGTGTGTAAAAGCATGTTCGTAAGTAGCATATAGTCATCCATCATATATACTACAAAGAACATAAGTTCGATAAAATATGGTATTCCAAAATATTCGCAATAAAGCATGATATATTATAAGTGTAAATCTAATTTACTCATAAAGCGTAACCATTAAATCATGCTTTTCATGTATGCATTTCTACTATTAAAACATGCATTTTAGAAGGGGTCCACTCACAGATACTCTGTCGTCGAAGAGCCATGCAAACTAGCGAAAACAGAATCGCCACAATAAATGCACCTAAGCACATAAAGGGTCCAATTAATAAAACTCTATTAAAATGATTGAATTTGAAAAAACGAACGTCAAAAACAGATTCAGGACGTCGAATTATCCTACAAAAGGTCCCACGTAAATTTCGAAAAAGTCAACATATTCCAGAGAATATTTCCTACTAGAATATTCCAAAATATTTCGTCAAGTGGGTTAAACGGGCTGGGTCAAACGGGTTTTGGGCTTGGCTAGGTTGGGTTGAAGGCCCATGAGTTAGGCTCGAGTTCAAAGGGCCAAAGGCCTGTGCCAGTAAGGCCTGGGTCAAAGGTTTGGGCTTGGGTTCGAAGTGGGTTGGCCTCGGCAGGCTGGCCCAAAGGCCTAGGATAATTGGTTAAGGGGTTGGGCTCACTACGGTTTGGGCTCAGACTCAACAACCCGAAGGCCTAGTCCTACACAGCCTTAAGGGCCTGGTTTGATTTTCGTCGTGGAAAAAGGCCAGGTTTCGAAGAGGAAGGAAGCTGGAGCTTCTCAAGCTCTGGTTAACCTCGAAACTACACCAAAATATGTCAAATAATATACCAAAATGAAGCCCAAGGAAAGAGGAAAAGATCTATACCACTTTCGAGGTGTGTGGTGGCCGGAAAACGCCCTGGAAGCCACAGTTACTCACCGGCAACTGGGAACTCTATCTTAATCGTTTATGTGTCCTACAGCCACCAAAACAACTCAACACGTTCCCAAACTCACATACAAACACTAACCAAGAGGTTTAAGGGGCTTATCTACGTCGAGGATAAAGGAGCTCGCCGAAGTTCAACAAGAGAGGAAGTGAACATTGATCTTCGCCATTGTGGTGCACCACGGACTTGTCCTAGGTTCGAGTTCTTGCTTGGGAGGATCCTAGGGTGTGTGCGTTGGTCATCCGGGAAGGAAAGAAAAGAGAGAGAGAAATCCGAGAGAGAGTGTGAGGGAGTGAATTGTGCGAGAGAGAACTCGGGGCAGAGCAGAAAGGAGAGAGGCCGGGGGAACAAGGGCTCAAGGGTGGGCCCCATGTGGCTCACCTATTAAGGCCAAAAGCCAAAAATTTCCAAAATATCTCACCCAAAACCAAGATATTACCAAAGTGCCATTCCGTTCCAAAATATGTTTAAATAATTGGGACGGGTTGTTACATATTATTTCGGCACGTGCTTGATTCCTAATGAATACTTTGAGTATTCACAACTTTTTCCAAGTACTAAGTACAATCAGACAATAAAAAAAAAAACTTACCATGTATTGCAAGTTAAACTAAGTAAATGTAATATATATATATTTTTTAAAAGAAACTATATCACTTATGCTAGTTAAATCGGACCAAATTGCTATAGAAAAAAAATAAAACTAAAATTAAGAGATAAAAAACAAAATGCTACGGCAACTATTATGTTTTAACAAAACGAAAACATGAAGGTGTTCAGTTGAATGTGCTATAACAATGAATACTTCCACATAAGAATTCATCGGACCGCTTGTGGATTAAAATTATTATGCTGTAAACCCCTAACAGACGCATATGTGAGAAAACACATTACCAAAACACCAGCTGCCATATCCCATGGCTTTAGCCGATATTCCCAGCTGTATGCTTCTACAATCCCAAGAGCTACCTGGCATATGTCTACTGCAACAGCACCGAGCCTTCTAACACCCTGAACATTACAATATGGGGATAAAAGCAAGGCAAACAAAGAGTTAAACTCATAGAAAAGGAGAAGAGAGAGAGAGAGAGAGAGAGGGACATTTAGGAAGTTAATTAATCCTAAAGCTCAAATAGAACTAGCTTGTCAAGGCAAACAAAGAGTTAAACTCATAGAAAAGGAGAAGAGAGAGAGAGAGAGAGAGAGAGAGAGAGAGAGAGGGACATTTAGGAAGTTAATTAATCCTAAAGCTCAAATAGAACTAGCTTGTCACTGAAAAGAAAGGTGAATATCCTGCTGATGTCAGTAAACTCTTTAAATAACTCTATGTTGGTGATCCATGCATCATCATGTTCATAACCAAATCCAGTAACAAGAAGATATCGTCCCACCTGAAGTATGGAAAAGTATGAGCCTCTGTGAAATATGAAATGGTTTCACCTTTACAGAGTACGCCTTAACACATGTGATAGCTCATCAATCTCTCCTACACACTAGTGAATCTTACTTGTATGTAAAATCATAAGGGTATGATCCCCTTCTAGGTGGACATAGATATAACAACAAAAGAGTGAAACCCAAACGTCACTAATGTATGCATGAACTTTCCTGTTAATTTAGTTGATATGCGAAATCGAAAAGTTGTTTTTGTTAACTATTTGTTTTGGTTTACAAGTTTACAACTAGTAGTAGTCGTTAGCACTACGATCCAGTGATAGTCTTATTCCATTAACCCATGGTTTGCACCTAGATAGTTGTGGATGCAAATTTCTTCCTCCTTGATCTTGGACAAAATTGCACCTACAAAACAATTAACACCTTTGGTTAAGGCCAAAAGCCTCATGTGCCCACGATGACTGGGGAGAGGCTTTGGCCGAAGAACCTCCGATGCCAAAGTTAGAATTTAGAGAGAAAAATATTTAGGGAGTTTTTGGAGTTTTGCAAGAGTGTGGACCTAGGTTTTTAGAGAAAATGGGGTTTGTTGATGCACAAAACTGGAGGTCTTGGAACAACGTAAATCCGACCGTGAATATGCAAGAAAGTAAATAACACAAGATGTATCGTGGTTCACCCAAGGTTTGGGCTATGTCCACACTGATTATGTATTTATCTGAGAGGTGAGGGGAGTGAGGGAGCTCTGTAATGTGAGAGCTTTGAGAGGATGAAGGGGCCTTAAGAAATGGCCTCCCCTAATTGTGAGGGTGATGGGTCATTTTATAGAATAAGGACTCATCACTTATTACATATTTGCCCCTTCTTTTATTACATAATTACATTTTAAGTCCCCCGAGTATTTATACGAGATCTAAATACGAGGCCCTAAATATGGTATAAACAGGGTTCAATATATAGAGCATGGCCGACTCTCTTGGGAGAGAGAGCGGCCGACCTTTTGGGTAATTTTTGAGTGTATTGGGTGATTTATTTGGCAATTAACTCAATTTATATGGAATGTTTTGAAGGTTATGGAATAATTACCTTGTAGTGAATATAAGATGAGGATGGATGAAATAATTTTGAATTTGTTACATTTTTTGGGCACTTTTGACTTGATTGAGGGATGATTATCCACTGCTCGCGTGTAGGAAATCCGATGTGCCTCAAGGGTACCCAAAAATCCACATGTCGCCTTGTGATTATTTTAGGCTCCATAAATGCCCCTATACCTGTTGGGCTGCTCGCAGGAAATGGCAGCTGGTGTAAAGATCTTCTTGCTTTAGGAAACATAGGATTGCTTCCTATTTTGATGTAAATTCCTTTTTTAATTGGAAATTAGAAAGGGAAATAAATTTCTCTCAAAGCCTATTTAAGTCCACCTTAAGTGGATTATTAAATCAACTTTGGAGAGTGATTTATTCTACCCTACAAGATAGAGAAAGCTAGAGGATATTTGTTCCCCCTCCCTTAGCAATCTTCTACACTTGCCCGTGCAAATGATCATTTTTCCTTGCTTTCTTCGTCTTCTCTGTGCCGCACCGAAGTAAGAGAAATTTAATTTTTCTTGTCTTCTTCTTGGATAGTGTTGTCGCGGGGCAACCATCAGGGTGGTGCGGCACGTCGGCTGGCAGGGGCCAGGAGTCGACTCAGCATGGGTCAAGAAGGTGTTGTGACAGGGACCACTGCTTGGGTCGCTTGGCTTGGCTAATGCCAAGGGTAGCTTGCACGGCTGGGGCCGCAGATTGAGGCGTTGGGGCGCAGTGCTAGGTGAGTCGCATGGTTCTTGTCCTTTGGGCTTTTGGTCCTGACGCGGGCTAGGCCGGCGATTGAGAGAAATGAAAAGGTCGCGGGCCTCATGGGCTGCTAGAATGCTGGGCATGCATGCCTTATGCCTGCTGGTCTGAGAGAAAAAATAAGGGAAAAGCCAGTATGGGTTGAGCTCTCCTGTTGAGTACCGTGAATGGCGTTAACTGCTTAGTTCTCTCCGCTGGGAGAAAGTTGGGTTGCTTCTGAGAGAGAAGGTAAAGAGGATCGAGACAGATGCATTGGTTCGTCTGAACGCTGTCGTAGAGCCTATTATGAATGAAGGTGGAAAGAAGAGATCTTTCCCGTTTGCTCAAGAGATGCCAGTTGAGAAAACTGAAGACTTCCTCCTCTGCTTGTGAGGGTCCGCATGTTACCGAAAGTCCTGTGATTGACATGACTTCTTCCAATAAGAAGAAAAATGAGGCTGCTAGATCTAAGCATGTGGTGTCTGCCATGTCGAGAATGGCCTGTATGATTGTTGATAGTATTGCTCAGTGTAGAGGTCTTGTCATGCCTCTAGTGCCAAAGTCTGTGCCAAGACGTCCATTGAGAGAAAAGTCTGGTTCTTCTTCGGAAATGCTTGCTATTATGAAGAGCGATAAGGTGGACTCTACTGCTAAAGTGGTGCTAAGGCCCACTCCCTCTACTGCTGAGACTGATTAGCCTGCTAGGGAGGATGAGACTGGGCAGCTATGAGAAATCTACTAAGTCTGCTTCTGGGGAGGCCGCTGAGATCTATGTGTTCTTGAAACCATATATACTTGAAGACATGGACGTTTGTGCCAAATTTGTTGATGGCGATTAGAAAGTTTTGTTTGCCCAAGTTCCTTTGCAAAGCATGCAACCCAATATAGAACGACTACTCTGCTTGCTATGATGTAGATATAGCAAGGTTGCCAAGGAGGTGGCGAAGACTATGGCAGCTGAAACTTATTCCTTGACCGATGAGATCAAGAGGTTGGATTTTGAGCTCGTTGTTTTGAAAGGGTCTAATATTTCTACCCTCACTTCTCTGCAGCTTAAGACCGCTCCCTAAGATATTGTTGACTTGAAGACTAAGCCTGACGTGATCCAAGTTAAGTATGAAAGTACAGAGAAGGAGATTGGATGTTACATATCTCATTTTCAAAATCTTGAGCTTGCAGTTTCTGAGCTTCGTTTCGCTGTTTATGCAAAGAATGAATAGTTGATTGCTTCTTATAATTAAGTGATCCACTTCAAGAGAATCGTCAATAGGCTTGAAGCCCAAGTGTTGGAACTTCAAGGTGTATTAAAGATCAACGAAAGTCTGAAGAAGGAAGTGGATGAGTTACAGCGCGTCCGTGTTAGCCTACTCAAAGAGGATGAACAGCTGAAGGGTGGGAATGATGGGCTTGAGGTTTCGAGACCTTCTCTATTTCTCCGGAAGACTTCCTTGCTTTTACTTTTGAGGCTTCCATTGGTGAAGTAGTTGGAGAAGTTAGTGCCCAGGTTGGGGCAGCCAAGGGTGAAGCGCTGGATGATGCCATTGCTAAGAGCGTCGTGGCTACTGAAGGTGTGGCGACCGAGTAGTCGTGGGATGTCCAAGTGGCTGAAGTATATTCTTTTAGGTAGCCTTTAGGATTTTCTTTGTTTTTCCTTGTAGCTCTTGTTTTGCTTGAACTCCTCTGGCATTTGCTAGTTGTTTATAAACATGTTTTCTTTGCTTTTCTTCATCTTCACTTCTTTTGTTCTTGCCCTAACCTTTAGACTTTATAGACCAATGGCAGACATGCTACTTTTCTACAAGCAGACAGGCCCGTGTAGCCTATGCAGTCGTAGGTGTTGGTGTAGAAGTTTGCAAAGTTGTTAGCCGTAGGGTTGGCAGCCGGATGCCTTACTTACAGAAGTAGACAAGTCCGCGTAACCACTAGGCTGTTAACCTTGGCTTTCTCCAATTCCATAGGTTGCGTAACAAGTATCACAACACTTTAGGACTTGGTTAAGTTGTTCTGCACTTGGCAGAGGTGAAGCTTATTGACTACATAACATGTCGGCAGTGGATAAAGCTTTGTATATGCATGCTAGCTTGTTTAACCTTTCACAAGAATGTGCGGTTGTATAAGTCTAGCGTGGTTTTACTGCTAGAAGGGCAAGCTGTAGGCAGTCTTTCAGAAACCGTAGGCTACCTTAGTGCACTCGGTAGTAGCTTTAGGGTTCCAGGGTAATCGTCTGTCAGGCATACTGTGTACTGTGCCCCCTCCGTTTCTAGGGCCCGGTTCCCCACGGATTAGGCCAATAGACCCAAAATGTCACAGCCCGTCCCGGAGATGTACGTTAATTATGCTATCGACAGTGTGAAATTACCTAAATATCCTTGGACGTTGAGAATTATTATGGGATGTTGTGGTTTAAACTTAGATTTTGGACCAATTAGCTATATTCCCCTTTTACTGGATCCAATTAGAACTAAGTGTTCTCATAGTTGTGATTGGTGTGCCTTTTGGGACCACACACACATCCCTACCCTTTCTCTCTTTTCTCTCCCGTAGTTTCTTTCTCTCTCTCTCCTTGCTATATGTACGGACAAGGGCAAGAACACCCCAAATTTTGCAAATCGAAAGTTTTAAGTGCACCATTGTGTTCCTCGTGGTGCTATGAGTTGATTGATATCCATTTCAGGTAAGGATACTTTTGATACCTTAAGAACCCAAGAAACAAAGTTTCATTCACTGTTCACATGGACATAAAACTACTTGTTTCAGGGAATTTGAAGCTTATAGGGAGCTTTAGGAAGTCCTAAGGAAGCTCGGGGTAGTTCGCTGAAAGAGTTTGGACGTCGGAGGGCCGAGATTGAAGGTTTTCAAAGTTAACGGGATTATGGAGCTTCCTCAGGTAAAATCTAGTGGATTTGAAGGCTTAAAAATAGTATAACGTGATTATTCATGTTGTTAGTTTTCCAATGGTTCAAATTTCTTGAAAAACGGTTAAGAAACGAGCGAGAATAGATGTTTTAAAGTTTTACCTAGTTTTCAGACGACCGGTGACTTGCCAAAGAAGATGACGGCATATTCCGTCAGTTTGGATGAAATATGCTGACGCCGTCGGTCAGTTTTAATAGAATCTGTTAGATTTTAACATAATATTCCCTAACGGCAATTAGGGAATCCGTTAGTGTGCATGCGCATGCGCCGCGTGTGAGGCCGTGCCCTCCCCGGCACGTGAGCAATAGAAAAATTATTTTAAAAATATCACGATGATCGTGAGGTTGTGCAGGTCACGTTGGTATATTCAAATACCAAAATTGAGTAATGTATGAGAAGTTATTAGCTAGTTTTGTCTATGTGCTTTAAAATAACGTTTTTATAGTTAATTCGCATATAGGTGAGACTTATCCTGAGGACGAGCGTATCCACAGGCGACTCGAGGGTTATGACCCGTCGACATATCAGTGAGTGGGCTTTTGTTTTTAGTATATATTTATATACTTGATATAATTCCCAGAAATGCATTTTTTAAGGAAAGTATGCTTTGAAATAATCTGCCAAATGCTTTTATATTCTGAATATGCATTTCATGATGATCGTGAGGTTGTGCAGGTCACGTTGGTATATTCAAATACCAAAATTGAGTAATGTATGAGAAGTTATTAGCTAGTTTTGTCTATGTGCTTTAAAATAACGTTTTTATAGTTAATTCGCATATAGGTGAGACTTATCCTGAGGACGAGCGTATCCACAGGCGACTCGAGGGTTATGACCCGTCGACATATCAGTGAGTGGGCTTTTGTTTTTAGTATATATTTATATACTTGATATAATTCCCAGAAATGCATTTTTTAAGGAAAGTATGCTTTGAAATAATCTGCCAAATGCTTTTATATTCTGAATATGCATTTCATGGTCGCATATATATATAAATGTGGTGCTATGGAGGCACATGTAAGTTCAGGTAAGTTATGTTTGGCTATGTGAATCATCGATGATGTGATATGTGATTGAATGATGTTGAGCACATAAAACTGCACATAGGGTGATTGTGATTTAGCCAGAGATATGAACTACATGCCTGTTTATTTATGTCACCTCCCGCACTATATGCTCATATTGGATTCAACTTAAGTGCACAGTCTTGTCGTACAGACCTTATTTATGGTTCCGACTTGTAGGTGACTAGCGATTTATCGCCCGGCTATTATGAGAGAGTAAAATTGAGCATAATTATATTACACCCAATCTTGTCGTACAGACCTTTTTTAGCGGTTCTGACTTATGTGTAGTATATTGCCGTATAGGTCATTGTAGTGACTCCGGCTAGATTGACTTTGAGCTATGAATTCAACTTTGTACACTACCACAGGGGTTCCTGCTAACATATCATATTTCTATGAATTTATTTTTACCTGAATTGCTTACTCTGTTATATATTAGCATGGCATATATTTGAATATGATTATGTGAAGCATGAATTGAATTGATATAATTTCATATATATATATATATATATTATGTATATGCTTATATTCTGATTCTGGGAAAAATTATACATGTTTTTACAGCGAGAGGGTAGATATGTTGATAAAGAAAATGATTTTGTAAAACATTTGTTTTTGCCCACTCACGTTTTCTGTTTTGCACCCCTCCAGGTTTTAACTAAGCTTGTTGTTGGTGGCTTGAGGACGCGGCGGTTTTGACCTATCTAAATAATAGTAGGACATTCCTGGTACTGTATAATTAGTACTTGTCCTACTGGACTGCACCTAGACTTAATATGCTCTGCTTAGGAGTGTTTACTATTGTAACTAACTTCTATCACTTCCTGTTTAGTAGTGCACTCTAGTAATTCGGTTTTTAATTATTCGTATAATTATTATCTTTATTGCTTCCGCATTGTGCACATGGCTACGTCACTCTCACGTGACGACCAACATGCCTTGATCTCGGTCGGGGTGTGTCACAAAATCCTTCAGTTAGCTAAACCTTAAAAATGATCATTGTGGCTACTTCTAGGAATCTCGGTGCAAGCCATCATGCATCTAGTTATACTAGGACAGCCAGGCTCATCCATGTCTGGATATTCGGAGTGTAGAGTTTATCCTCTCGTCTTGGAGAGCTGACCCATGTGGGTGTCGAGGAATTGGTTTACCTTATCACACTAGAGAGCAATTAGTTTACCCTCTCGCATTGGAGAGCATGGTTGGTCCATTGGGGGGGGTACAATTCCTGCGATGAGTCCCTAAGAAGGGTGCGATCTTCTTTTGAAGTGCATGAATGATCAGTTGTTGTAAGCATGCAACCGAGCCAAGTTGTGATTACTTCTGAATTCCTCATTGAAAAATGAGTGAAACGAAAGAGAACTTAGCTATAAGGTAGGAATTGCATAACAACTGGATAGTCCTCGGCTTGTGAGGTGGTGCCCGTCGAGCTGCTTGAGTCTTCGGGCTTTGATGTAGCAGTAGGTCACACATGGTACTTCCTCAGATTGTAGGCGCTCCACTATTTTTTGATCTTTTTGTCATTTCTTGGTGGTGAGGGTGTAATTACTCTTGCCGCCTACTCCGCTGATCTTATATGGACCAGATAGGATCCATCTTTTTTGAACCTTCTCTGCGAACAGTGATGAAGGCTTTTCTTAGGACTAGATCTTCAGGCTGGAATTGCCGGATCTTGGCCCTTTTGTTGTAGCTGGAGAAGAGTTATTGCTGGTAGGCTGCGATGCGGGTGATGGTCTGCTCACGCTTCTCCTTTGCCAGATCTAAGCTTGTGGCCATCTCCTTACTGTTCTTCTCAATGCTTGGTAGTAGAGCGATGATACTTAGCTTGATGACATTGGGATGAATGATTGCTTCTGAGCCAAATGCCAAAGAGAAACGAATTTCACCGGTTGCTCGTCTTTTGATGGTGCAATATGCCCATAGACATCCGGGGAGTTCGTCTGGCCATTTTCCCTTCTTATTGGTGAGGGATTTCTTGAGGCAGTTGATGATCACCTTGTTGGATGCTTTGGCCCGCCTATTGCATTGAGGATATCTCGGCATGGACATGTTCTGCTTGATGCCATACTTATGGAAGAACTTTACCAAATTTTTACCCACAAACTGCGGGCTGTTGTCAGTGACGATGGACTATAGGATGCCAAATCAATAAATGATGTTCCTTCATATGAAGCGCTCTATGTCCGTCTAAGTTATGGTCATCATGACTCTGCTTCTATCCATTTGGTGAAATAGTCGGTTGCCACGATCATTATGCATCTGCCCCTAGTAACAGGCAGCATAGGTCATACTAGGTTGATTGCCCACTAGATAAACGGCTAAGGACTCGTCTACGGATGTAGCTCACTAGTATATAGTGCTGGTACGGGCTTGTAACGTTGGCAGTGGTCGTACTTTTGTACAACTCCTTAGCGTCTTGGTGCATGATAGGCCAGTAGTAGCCCGCATTAAGAGCCTTCTGTGCTAAGGATCGACCTCTGGAGTGATTTCCACAAACACCTTCGTGGATTGAGCTTAGAACCTTCAAGTCATCGGGAAACACTAAGAAGCGGAGATGTGGTCTGGTGTAGAATTTTCAAATGAGAATGTTGTTCCACATGTAGTAGCATGCTGCCTTGATTTAGAGATTCCTAGGCTTCAATATTTTCTTAGGGAATGTGCCATTGACCAGGTAGTCTACAATGGAATCTTGTCAGTTTGGAGTTGTACTAACCTGTGACACCTCGGCTACCTCCAAGGCATCGTTGGGCCGCTTTGTTATGTCATGAATGTGTGGTAGGCTAGGATTGTGTGACACGTAGCAAGAGATGGTGATCAACTGCCGATACACGTTGCTCCTATGTAGAATCTTTTGGGGCGACAAAGACAAAACTTACTTCTGAGTGTGTCTTTTTAGTGTTCATCTGCCTTTGGTGTGCCTTTGGGGCTGAGTTGTTACGTTCGTCAGAAAACTTTGCATTCATCAGCGTCTTACTCCTTTATCGTCGCGTGTCTGGATTGGGCAGAATAGGGCATCATGAGGATAACTGCATGCGTTTGAAGGTAAAACTTGAGCTTCCGAGTTGCAACAACTATCATCAAAGTTAGCTTTTGAATTTCTAATAGCATCGAGGAGAGCTTTTGAACTGTAGAATACAGGTAGTTGGGCCCCTAACACTTATTGCATGATGGTAAAGCATATTGTTGCTTTAGATATCGTCAAACATACGAATAAGTCCTCCGCTACTTCTGGTTTAGATAGTAGGGAGGTGATGTCAGGTACTTCTTCAAGTCCTTAAATGTGCATTGGCAAGCTTCGTCCTAAAGCGCATACTTCCCTACCAAAGCGAAAGAGTCTGCCAGCGTTAGATCTTCTTTCATGATCAATTTTCCGAATAGCGGGTGGTCTGCTGGAAGTCCTTTTTGGAAGGCTGCTCTAGCTATTGAGTCGTTGCATCTGACTATCCTTACCTTCTCTACTTTGAACCTCTTCACATAATCGCGAAGTGACTCTTTTGGGTTATTCTTGACATTGAACAAATGGTCGGACTTCTTTTTTATTGAGCGATAGGATGAATATTCTTTGGTGAAAACCAAAGAAAGTTCGTCGAAATTCTGAATAGATTGTGATGGCAGGGTGTAGAACGAATCTTGCACATCGTCTTGTACAGTGGTGGCGAATATCTTACACATGAGATTGTCGTTGTTTCGATAGAGGATCATTGCGATTCGGTAGTGCTTTAAGTGTCTCTTCGGGTCTTCATCCCTTTTGAAAGATATGAAATGTGGCATGTTGAACTCGCGTTGAGGCTCTGCCTGCTCGATTTCATTTGTGAAGGGTGACCTGCTTATGTTAGTCATGTTACGTCGTAGTGCCTCGTCAGTAATCTCGTTGTGTTAGAAATTACTCAATAGCTTGGTCAATAATCTCCCTACTTCTTCCTGAATTTGCCTTTGTTAGGGGTAGTGAAGTTTTCGGCTGCCCTCAACCTCGACTTGCTAGTCTAGGCTGCTGTTCTATATGTTTGGCTCATCTATGCCGTAGATGCGGTGAGTGTGGTGCATCCCTAGCAAGCGAGCGAGTTTTTTGCAAGCTGCCTATTGAACTTGAGCTGGATTGAGTGACTGCTTCTCTCCGTCCGTTGTGCTGCCTACTCCGATGTGAAGTGGATGATGCTTTTTACGGGCTTAGCCACGAATGAACACTTCGCTTGGAAGATTGCTCATGTTGACTATCAGAGTGTGACCTCAACCATGAATGTACGCTCGTCCATGGGCCTAGTCTAGAGTGCACACTCATCCGCACGCTAAAACAGGAGTATACGTTATTTCGGAGGCCCAATCGGAAGTGTACACTGCCAGAATACTCAGTTCGTGGCTGGTCAAGTGGCTGCTTATTGGGACGCTGCTATAAAGGTTCTTTGTCTGCCCTTATCCTACTTCGGGACACCTCGTTTGAGGCATGTTGCATCTCGGTGCGCTGCAAGAACTGGTTCACCAAAGTCGTTAGCTGTGCGAGGGCGTTCGTCAACTTTATGACTTGTCGAGACCAGTGTTCATCTCTATTTGGGTTGGAATAGCTTGGAAGGAATGTGTTTCCTTGAACAATGGAAGTGTGGTAGACTTCGGGCGCAAGATTTGAGTTGGGAAATGTCAAATCCAAAGAAAAATATGGTGAAAATACTCCCGGTTCGATCGTCGATCCAGATATTTGGAGCCGGAACGGTAACTAATATTGGATCGATTTTGGTTGCTTGGAAAACCATGGGAGCAGGCTAGGCCATGGGAGTGAGCTGCTTGGCGAGAGCAGGCTGGGCCACGGGAGCAAGCTGGGCCACGAGAGTGGGCTGCTCGGCGAGAACAGGCTGGGCCACGAGAGTGGGCTGCTCAGTGGGAGCAGGTTGGGTCGTGGGAGCAGGCTTGGTTGTGAGAGCAGGCTTGGCCATAGAAGTAGGCTGCTCAGTGCATGCGAGTACGAGGCTTGGGTCATGGCTTTGGAGCCATGGGCCTTGGATGGCACGGCTTGGGCTTGGGCCCGTGCAAGCTTGGATGGCACGACTCGGGATGTGGTAGCGGTGCCATGGACCTCGCCGCGGGTAGTGGTGACCGTGGTGGCCACCGCGGTGGTTGCCATGGTGGAGCCCCGTAGCGATGGTGCCATTTTTTGAATATTGGAATTTTCACTTGTGGAATTTTCTAAATTTCTAGCCATTGTATTTCTCTTTTACGTTTTATCAAAGAATCTTTGCAAACAAAAAATTCTAATAATAAGAACGTATGAAAAATCTACAAATGGACAAGAAACTAGAAAAACCTTTTGATGCGGGAGTCTTCTACGAGTGTGTCTCTTCTCTCAATGAAAGCACCAATTTGTGGATGCAAATTTCTTCCTCCTTGATCTTGGACAAAATTGCGCCTACAAAACAATTAACACATTTGGTTAAGGCCCAAAGCCTCATGCGCCCACGATGAATGGAGGGGATTTGGCCGAAGAACATCCGATGCCAAAGTTAGAATTTAGAAAAAAAGTGTTTAGGGAGTTTTTGGAGTTTTGCAAGAGTGTGGACCTAGGTTTTTAGAGAAAATGGGGTTCAATATATAGAGCATGGCCGGCCCTCTTGGGAGAGAGAGCGGCCGGCCTTTTGGGTAATTTTTTAGTGTAATGGGTAATTTATTTGGTAATTAATGGATCAATTAGGTAATTAATCCATTAATTGGCCAATTAACTCAATTTATATGGAATGTTTTGAAGGTTATGGAATAATTACCTTGTAGTGAATATAAGATGAGGATGGATGAAATAATTTTGAATTTGTTATCTTTTTTTAGCACTTTTGACTTGATTGAGGAATGACTGTCCACTGTTCGCGCGTAGGAAATCCGATGTGCCTCAAGGGTAATTTTGTCATTTTCACCCAAAAATCCACGTGTCACATTGTGATTATTTTTGGCTCAACAATAGTGATATTCGAGGAGATCCATATATCGAAATGCTTTGCGTCACCAAAAGTGTGAGTTGCAAAATATACCCTTGGAAAAGAACCAATAGGCAATAGCCGTAGGGGGTTCATGCATCTAATAGTTTCTCTTATGTCACAATTATGCGTTGGTGGTAAACTTATATATGATTGGTGATGCAGAAAAGAAAACAATGTGTCTCGAAAAAACAGGGGATAGAAACCTAGGAATCGCTCAACCAGGGGCAACGAAACACGCTCGACGTTGCTAATCGTGGATTTGCTCACACGACCAAGCCAAATGCTTGATTTTAGAAGGAGAAACAACTCACTTCAATTGCACAAAACAAATAATATTTTAATTCATTTAAGTCTGCCAAATGGTTGTATTACATCATAAGTTAAAGCAAAGATAAAGGAAGCATAAATGAATTACAACTTCCTAAAAGACTCACCATATTCTAAATGGACTTAACAAATTTCTAAGTAATTAAAAGTGCACTGTCATTATTATTCCTATTCCAATTCCAATGCATGTGAGCAATTTCTAAGGTGTATGCTTGCTCCCGCATCAATTTGCCTCCCGAAAAGGGCAATGAAAATTAAGAAACAGTATATGAAGTGGCGGCCACAATTTTATTTTTTGAGTACATCGATGTATTTTCACATTAAAGGGATGGAGAGTTCAGGTAAACCACATAATGTGCAACTTAATTTGGTATCGAATTCGCCATTCATGAGATTCAAACCTAAGACCTCTTACTTCTAAATAAAGAGGAATATTACTAGACCGTAGTACTGACTAACAAGTGGTTGCCACCGTTGAAAATTGGGAAAATAGGTTGACTTATAAAGTTTGGCTTAATTCTAATACTAATTCATATTTTACATGGTAATCAAAGAAAATATATCGCACGTTGGAACATTTATTCAATACCGTTTACTAGCAATCCATATATATATATATATATATTCTTCTTTTAAAAAGCTAAGGAACCTTTCAAAATAAAAGGCAAGGGACCTTGTAACAAGTCAAAACCAATCACTTGATTCTCTATGCCTAATTCAATTTCATTATTAATTTGTTTTGGTTACATTTTCGTTTTGTTTTCTGGAGGCATTAGATTCTTTTCGGCCCACTGGATCATGGGTTTATAAAAAGGCTAGAGAAGAAGAAGAAGAAGAAGAAGAAGAAGAAGAAGAAGAAGAAGAAGAAGAAGAAGAAGAAGAAGAAGAAGAAGAAGAAGAAGAAGAAGAAGAAGAAGAAGAAGAAGAAGAAGAAGAAGAAGAAGAAGAAGAAGAAGAAGAAGAAGAAGAAGAAGAAGAAGAAGAAGAAGAAGAAGAAGAAGAAGAAGAAGAAGAAGAAGAAGAAAACCGAGTTAGGTTTCGAAATGTCTCTGAGTACTAAACCTCATTTCCAAGCAGAGGAAGATAAAATAAAAAAACAGGAAAGGCCTCACAAATTTTTTAATTCATTGCTAAATGTCTTGTTAATATCGGAAAACAATCTTTCGCATATATCTAATCCCTTTCTGTTAAAAAGAGATTAATTGTATATTTGTGTTTTACAGGGAGATAGTTACATCCTCAAACCACGGGGACTTAGCATTGTATGGGGCAATGTTGAACACTACTGGAAATTACCTAAGAAGTAAGGAGTCAATTATCTGGAACTACGACAAAATCTTAAATATAATTGGTTATATACATCTGGTAAACTCCGCCGTGTAAGTTTATCTTACATTGCCGGTCCCAAGCCCGGATAAAGGAGGAGGGGGAGGGCGTCAGGTAGTCGACAGCCGGCACTCCATGATCACGTCGAATCCTTATGAAAATGAATCCAGAACGAAATCGCGCTAAAGCTAGGGCGTCACCCGTAAGTGGCGCGCTGTGTGGCCTGAGCACAGTGATAAGTGAGCAAGGGTCGCTGTATCTCCATCGGCACCCGAATGCAGTGTTAAATGAGCAAGGGGGCTATAGAAACTTCTTTTCGAACGACTCCACTCAAAGTTGTTTGGGAGCATATGCTCCTATCAACTTTACACGGGACACACAAAAGAAGTACTTTAATCCTATTAGACGGGGAAGGGTGAAGAAGCTAGGACAGAAGGGTAGAGTTCAAGAGAGCAAAATGCGTTTAGGAACGTGGAATATAGGAACCTTGACGGGAAAATCTATGGAAGTAGTAGAAGTTAGGGTGAGGAGAAGGATAAATATTATGTGCCTACAAGAAACTAAGTGGGTTGGTCGTAAGGCAAAGGATCTAGAAAACTCAGGGTTTAAACTATGGTATTCGGGCACAAATAGAACGAGAAACGGTGTTGGCATCATCGTGGACAAGACCTTGACACAAGATGTTGTAGATGTCAAGAGGCTAGGAGATAGAATCATGGCAATCAAGATTGTAATAGGACAAGAACTTATCAATGTGATTAGTGCGTACGCACCTCAAGTAGGGTTGGATACGAGTTCGAAGGAGAAATTTTGGGAAGACCTTGGAGACTTGGTGCAAGGAATTGCTCAGACAGAGAAGTTATTTATAGGAGGAGATTTAAATGGACACGTGGGCAGGGAGACAGGCAACTATGGAGGTTTTCATGGTGGCCATGGTTTTGGGGAGAGAAACGAGGATGGGGAAGCTATCTTGGATTTTGCAATGGCATATGATCTCTTCTTAGCCAACACCTTCTTTAAGAAGAGAGAAGAACATGTGATCACCTACAAGAGTGGGTCGTCAAAAACACAAATAGATTTTCTTCTAATGAGGAAAGGGGATCGTATAACTTGTAAGGATTGCAAAGTTATACCAGGAGAGAGCGTGGCTAATCAACATCGCTTGTTGGTGATAGATGTACATATCAAAAGAGTGAGAAAAAAGAACAAGACTTGGAAGTGCCCAAGGACTAGATGGTGGAATTTAAAAGAAGAAAAACAAGCCATTTTCAAAGAGAAAGTAATCACCCAGTGTGTGTGGGATAGAGAGGGGGAAGCTAACCAAATGTGGGATTCCATGGCTAGTTGTATCCGAAAAGTAGCAAAAGAGGTATTAGGAGAGTCCAAGGGCTTTGCCCCACACCAAAAGGAATCTTGGTGGTGGAATGAGGAGGTACAAGCAAAGGTGAAGGCTAAGAAGGAATGTTGTAAAACCTTATACAAGGATAGGACCGATGAAAATGGTGAAAGGTATAGAAAAGCGAAGCAAGAGGCGAAGAAAGCTGTGAGAGAGGCTAAGTTAGCGGCTTATGACGATATGTATAAGCGACTAGATACCAAAGAAGGAGAGTTGGATATCTATAAACTAGCTAGAGCAAGGGACAAGAAGACAAGGGACCTAAACCAAGTGAGGTGCATCAAGGATGAGGATGGAAAGGTTCTTGCTACAGAGAACGCGGTTAAAGACAGATGGAAAGGTTATTTTCATAATCTTTTCAATGAAGGACATGAAAGGAGTGCTTCTTTAGGGGAGTTGAGTAACTCAGAAGAGTGTAGAAACTACTCTTTTTATCGTAGAATCCGGAAGGAAGAAGTGGGTGTAGCTTTGAAGAAGATGAAGCATAGAAAAGCAGTAGGCCCAAACGATATACCAATCGAAATGTGGAAAGTTTTGGGAGAGACATGTATAACATGGCTCACTAACCTTTTCAATAGGATTTTGAAAACGAAGAAGATGCCGAATGAGTGGCGAATGAGCACTTTGGTGCCTATCTACAAGAATAAGGGCGATGTACAAAATTGCATGAACTATAGGGGTATTAAGCTAATGAGTCATACAATGAAACTCTGGGAGAGAGTCATTGAGCATAGATTGAGGCAAGAGACACGGGTTTCGGACAACCAATTCGGGTTCATGCCAGGGCGCTCAACCATGGAGGCAATCTATCTCTTACGAAGATTGATGGAAAGATATAGAGATGGGAAAAATGATTTACACATGGTCTTTATAGATTTGGAAAAAGCGTATGATAGGGTCCCAAGAGACATTCTTTGGAGGATTTTAGAGAAGAAAGGAGTACGAGTAGCATATATCCAAGCTATACAGGATATGTATGAAGGAGCAAAGACTGCCGTAAGAACTCATGAAGGACAAACCGAAAGCTTTCCCATAACTGTAGGATTACATCAAGGCTCATCCTTAAGTCCTTACCTTTTTGCGTTGGTAATGGATGAGTTAACAGGACATATTCAAGATGATATTCCTTGGTGTATGCTTTTCGCAGACGATATAGTGTTGATAGATGAAACTCAGGAAGGGATAAATGCAAAGCTTAACCTTTGGAGAGAAGTGTTGGAATCTAAAGGTCTTCGCCTAAGCCGATCAAAGACAGAATATATGGAGTGCAAGTTCAGTGCAAATGGAGGCCAAAACGAGTTAGGGGTGAGGATCGGAGATCAAGAAATACCAAAGAGCGACCGTTTTCGTTACCTAGGATCTATCTTGCAAAAGAACGGAGAATTAGATGGAGATCTCAACCATAGAATACAAGCTGGATGGATGAAGTGGAAGAGTGCATCCGGCGTGTTGTGTGACCGCCGTATGCCACTGAAGCTCAAGGGAAAATTTTATAGGACGGCAATAAGGCCGGCGATGCTGTATGGCACAGAATGTTGGGCGGTGAAGCATCAACACGTACACAAAATGGGTGTAGCGGAGATGAGGATGCTTCGTTGGATGTGTGGGCACACGAGAAAGGATAAGATTAGGAATGAGGATATCCGGGGTAAAGTAGGAGTAGCCGAAATTGAAGGAAAGATGAGAGAAAATCGGTTATGGTGGTTTGGACATGTGCAAAGAAGGCCTACTGACGCTCCGATCAGAAGATGCGACTATGGGACAGAGGTTCAGGCCCGAAGGGGCAGAGGAAGACCTAGGAAAACTTTGGAAGAGACCCTAAGAAAAGACTTAGAGTACTTGGATCTAACGGAGGACATGACACAGGACAGAACACAATGGCGTTCTAAGATTCATATAACCGATCCCACTCAGTGACTTGGATTTTCCAAGTCTCCAACCAAGAAGTTTTCCTCACTCGGGAAATTAAGGGAACACTACCTCAACCTATATGCTCCACTCACAAAGCTTCAACATACAAGCTTCAACAAAAGAAAATTCAAAGAACTTAGCGAAGAAGGCTTTGGTGTATTTAACACAATACGTTGAAATGAAGGAAAGCTTATTTATTGATATCCCCGATAAGTTACAAATATGTACATATACTTGAGTCAAAATAAACAAACAAGAGGGAGCCTTCACAAAGGTTGCTTAGGAGAGGTCTCAGCAGTCGGTAGAGCCTCAGAAAGAGAAGGCACCGGAGGAGGATCATTCGGGGCCTCAGTACTGGACAAAACCCTAGAAAGAGGAGGCATCAGAGGTTGATCATTTGGAGCTTCATTACGCGGTACAGCCCCAGAAGACGAAGGCAATAAATGCCTTTGGAACAAACCCACAAATCTATGATGATCAAGTAAAACCTGACCATCAGATTCCTTCATCTGGTCAAGCTTCCTCTTCATGTTTGTAGCATAGTCATGTGCGAGCCGGTGCAACTGTTTATTCTCATGCTTGAGCCCTCTAATCTCCTGTTTGAGACTCATCACTTCAGCCGCCAATGATTCAACTTGGCGGGTTCGAGCAAATAGGCGTTGGGCCATATTAGACACAGAACCTGCACACTGAACACTGAGAGCCAGAGAATCCTTAACAGCCAACTCATCAGACCGTTTGGAAAGTAGTCTGTTATCTTTGGGAGTGAGAAGGTTCCTGGCCACTACCGCAGCGGTCATATCATTCTTCATCACGGAATCCCCAACGGTAAGAAGACCAGTAGGGGAGACGAAGAATGGACGCCATATGTTGTCTGGAGAAGGCGGGGTTGCCTCTTCAACAAGGTTCAAGTCAAAACGACGGTCGGAGGGGCCAGACATTTTCAAAGGTGTTGAAGAGAGAAGAGGTCGGACAAATCAAGATCTTAGAAGTGCAAGAATGGAGCTTCTACTGGTGGATATTCAAGTGTGCTTTGGAACTTAATGTCAGCCCCTATAAAAATCTGCACTCAACGAAGCTTCAGAAATCGAAGAGGCGCCTGCTCAGAAATCGAAGAGGCGTTTGCTTTCTCAAAAGCTGGGCTGCTCAGAGACCACGAGGGTCGATCTCAGAAATCGAAGAGGCGTTTGCTTTCTCAAAAGCTGGGCTGCTCAAAGACCACGAAGGCCGATCTCAGAAATCGAAGAGGCTTGCTTTCTCAAAAGCTGGGATGCTCAGAGACCACGAGGGCCGATCTCAGAAATCGAAGAGGCACCTACTTTTCCAGCCTTGTCAGCACCTGTCACACGCACACTCAGCTTTGCGGAAATTATGGGCATTCTGTCGAAGATTTCTGACGAAGTAGAAAGCACATGAATCGTACTGTTCAATCACCCACTTCCCACACGCAACAGTAGCTCATGGGTACCAAAGATAACTTTGCCAAAGTTCTCTGACAAAGTTGAGACACGTGAAGCTTGCAGCTCCCACTACATCGCTCTGACCAAGAAGGGTAAAAAAATTGCAAAGAAACAACACTAACAAAGTTTAAACACATAAATTTTGAAGGTCTAGCTACCATATTATTACCCACAAGGGTAAAGGAACAGTACCACTGCTGGATAATTGGAAAGTCCCGGTGTGTCAACCTCTGTGCTTCGTGGCAAGGTAGACTAGCAAACATGCCCAACCTGTACTCACATTCGAGAAAACACTCCCAACAAGATTGCTTGCTCCAAAATCGAAGAGGCACCGCCCTCCGAATCTCGAGAGCCAGACTCCCAACATGATTACTTTCTCAAAAATCGAAGAGAGGGTAAAGGAACAGTACCACTGCTGGATAATTGGAAAGTCCTTGTGTGTCAACCTTTGTGCTTCGTGGCAAGGTAGACTAGCAAACATGCCCAACCTTTACTCACATTCGAGAAAACACTCCCAACAAGATTGCTTGCTCCAAAATCGAAGAGGCACCGCCCTCCGAATCTCGAGAGCCAGACTCCCAACATGATTACTTTCTCAAAAATCGAAGAGAGGGTAAAGGAACAGTACCACTGCTGGATAATTGGAAAGTCCCTGTGTGTCAACCTCTGTGCTTCGTGGCAAGGTAGACTAGCAAACACATCCAACCTTTACTCACATTCGAGAAAACACTCCTAACAAGATTGCTTGCTCCAAAATCGAAGAGGCACCGCCCTCCGAATCTCGAGAGCCAGACTCCCAACATGATTACTTTCTCAAAAATCGAAGAGACACCGCTCTCCGAATCTCGAGAGCTAGACCCCCAGCAGGATTGCTTTCTCAAAAATCGAAGAGGCATCATTCTCCGAATCTCGAGAGCCAGATCCCCGACAGGATTGCTTGTTCGAAAATCGAAGAGGCACCACTTTCCCAACTTCAAGAGCTGGATCTCCTTGGATAAAGCTTGTCTGTAATCTTCACACGCAACATCAGCTTTCCAGATACCACAGACCACTTTTTCAAAGTGCTCTGACAGAGTTAAAACATGTGAAGCTGGCAGCTCCCACTACCGTGCTATAACCAAGCAGGGTAAAGGAATAGCATTATTACTTGATGTTAGGGAGACTCCTATATATGTCGACCTCCATCCCTAACGGACAGGCAGACCTGCAAAAATGCTCAACCCTTTCTCTTATCTGAGAGGGCACTCCCAACGAAGCCTTTCGAAATATTCAGCTTTCTTTCCCCCCGATAATACCTTTGTAAACAAGCTATACTAGAGCAATAATATCTCATATCATCAGGGTTAAAAGCAAGAGTATCCCATATCATGCTTTTTCCCTGTCTTTTCCTTTGGCCTTGTTCTTACCTGCAAGACAAGGAGAAAGAGAGCAATCAGTCAGCACTTGGAATCAAGCTTCCAGCCAAGAACTGACTGCCTGGAACCCCTTACCTGATTACTTACCTGGCATTGCTCTCGAGTACTCATCTTCAACATCTTATGCTTCCAGGGAAGATACCGCATCTGCCTGAGGAACAAATAGGGCAAGTGAGAAGGATACAAGGAAGCATGTGGAGACAAGCGTAACAGCACACGTGCCGATACATCCACTACTCTGTCAAAAGCAAAAGTATCCCATATCAGCAGGGTCGAACGTACTCTAGATTTGATGGACTTACTTCTTCAAAAGCAAAAGTATCCCATATCATCTCTCCTCATTTTTCTTCTCTTTATCCTTCATGCTGCCTGCAAGATAGGGAGAATGTGAACAATCAGCTGGAGCTCTGATTGCTTACCTTGTCTGTCACCTCTTTCAGCAGATCCCCTAGCTCGGCGACTTGGGGGACTCCTACTACATGGTTTGTATCGCGCTTGACCAAGCATGAAACTACAAGTAAGTTTCAAGTGAAATTGATACATTACCTTGTGCATCTCCACCAGTTACAGATACCACCCCTGGATGGAGGAAGAGTACTTCCAGAGAAGATGCCACATCTACCTATGAGACAGATAAGGCAAGTCAAGACGATACTACACTCCGGTACTTAGAAGTTTCGTGGCTACGAGATCATTCTCCCACAATATTTCCTAATGTCATTTGTACTAAATCATTCACTTGTACTCACTAAAGGAGAGCTTGAACCTATGTACTTGTGTAAACCCTAAACAATTAATGAGAACTCCTCTATTCCGTGGACGTAGCCAATCTAGGTGAACCACGTACATCTTGTGTTTGCTTTTGTGTAAACCCTTCACAATTAATGAGAACTCCTCTATTCCGTGGACGTAGCAAATCTAGGTGAACCACGTACATCTTGTGTTTGCTTTCCTATCTCTATCCATTTATATACTTATCCACACTAATGACCAGAGCAATCTAGCGAAGATCACAAAAAGTGACCATTTTCGCTACCTAGGATCTATCTTGCAAGAGAACGAAGAATTAGATGGAGATCTCAACCATAGAATACAAGCTGGATGGATGAAGTGTAAGAGTGCATCCGGCGTGTTGTGTGACCGTCGTAGGCCACTGAAGCTCAAGGGAAAATTTTATAGGACGGCAATAAGGCCAGCGATGTTGTATGGCACAGAATGTTGGGCAGTGAAGCATCAACGTACACAAAATGGGTGTAGCGGAGATGAGGATGCTTCGTGGGATGTATGGGCACACGAGAAAGGATAAGATTGGGAATGAGGTTATCCGAGGTAAAGTAGGAGTAGCCAAAATTGAAGGAAATATGAGAGAAAATCGGTTCCGGTGGTTTGGACATGTGCAAAGAAGGCCTACTGACGCTCCGGTTCGAAAATGTGACTACGGGACAGAGGTTCAGGGCCGAAGGGGTAGAGGAAGACCTAGGAAAACTTTGGAAGAGACCCTAAGAAAAGACTTGAGTACTTGGATCTAACGGAGGACATGACACAAAACCGAGCGCAATGGCGTTCTAGGATTCATATAGCCGACCCCACTTAGTGGGAAAAGGCTTTGTTGTTGTTGTTGTTGTGGTTATATACATCTGGTAATAGGAAAATGCTAATATCATTTCTCATAAGTATGGGAGCTACGCGTCTACTCCACTTATGTGTGCTTGTCCCGCCTTTTGAGATTTTTGTTTGGTAAATGTACTTTAGACAGTCTCCTTTTGTTATTATGCACTCATTAAGGTTTAAATATTGTTGGAGAATAGGATCCCACATCGAGCATATGACAAAAAATAATATGCAATTTATATATAGGAGTTTCCACTTCTAATATCACCAAGCCCTTTTGTTTCGGCTTCACTATGTGAATAATTGGCTGCATACTATACATTTTGCAGGCTATCCAAAGGTGACTCTAATGACCCTACGGAGTTGAAACAGGTTTCTTGGCTAGAAGTAACAGGCTCAGTTAGTTTAATACCTACGAAGACGTACCAAATCAGCTTAGACGTAGAAATGGCACCTAGTTCATTTGGTTGGAGAGATATACAAGCTTTCTTGATGGCCAAGGTAGGGAAAAGGGGCAAGTACAAATGGACCAAAGTTAAAGTAGTGCAGGATCCAAATGTAGGCAGATTCACAATTCCTGACAAAACCAGCCCGCCATTGAGAATTGAAGTTCTGCCCGCTAGTGTCGATAACATGCTTCACTTTGGTCTGTATGAAATCTGGAGTGGAAAATGGAAGGGGGCTTGAAAATTCATCAAGCAAATGTGACAGAAGTAACTTCGACCTTAGCTTAAATTAGTCCGCAGTTCCCATGGTATTTTCTATATATACAATACACGTATGTAGTGAAATATTTTCTTCGTTGGGTTTTATATATGTGACTATTTAATAATGATAACTTACCTCATATACGGTTATTTGAGATCATATACTAGCTAGTATGAAGTATTTATTGAAGTATAAATGTATTTGCTGTGGTAGTTTCATTATAAACAAAGTGTAGGATCTAATGTAAACCTTTGGATCATATTCCAATTGGTATTTAGATTAGATTGGATTAGAATGAGTCATAGCTCATGACATGTGCAAGCATCTTATATGATGACTTTGAAATGAATGGTTGTGATGGATTTGTAATGTTGTGAGAGGGTGAAATTGTTTCTCACTCCTCCAACGTTAAAACATGCTCTTTGAGCTCTTTGTTTTGTGAACAAGTTGAATACACTGAAACCTTTGAAGAAAGCTCTGCTCTCTGTGTGTGCATTTTACTGTTCCATTGAATCTACCCGAAATCAAACTCTAATATGGCCTCAGAGCCAGGTTGGATCTCAATCTGGGCGTGAATCTGTGACAAGGGTTGCAGCTAAGGAACTCGACAGAGAATCGAGTTTGCTGCGATTGAAGATCAATCTGAAAAATCACTGGGTAACTCGATAACAAGTCTAATATGGCTGGATCGAGTGGTGCTGATCTTCGAGCACCGATTTTCAATGGGGAAAACTTTGATTTCTGGCAGATAAAGATGAAGACTATTTTCAGATCTCACGATCTGTGGGATATGGTTGAAACGGGGTATAAACCTCCGGTGAAGAAAGAAGATGAAGAACTCAATGCCGCTGAACTAAAGCAGCTAAAGGAGAACATGATCAAGGATGCTAAGGCTCTCGGGATTATTCAAGGTTCTGTGTCCGATGAAATTTTCCCACGAATCGCCATACTGGAGACGGCAAAGGAGGCTTGGGATGCACTGAAGCAAGAATTTATTGGGGATAAACAGGTGAGATCTGTGAAACTCCAAAGTTTAAGGCGAGATTTTGAATACACTCGTATGGGTGAAAATGAAGCATTCTCTGTGTATGTTGTGCGATTATTTGATCTTATGTCACAAATGAAAAGTTATGGTGAAGATATAGGAAATCAAAGAATTGTGCAGAAGCTATTGATAAGTTTGCCTAAGTCTTATGATAGTATTGTTGCTGTGATAGAAAACACTAGGGATCTGGAGAGTGTTGATGTGCAGGATGTTGTTGCTACCCTAAAGGGGTATGAACAACGAATTGATAGACATTCTGAAGATAGAAATGAAAAGGCATTTGCTAGTTTAAGTATAGCTCCCAGGAAGAACAATTACAATGGCAATCAGAGTTTTAAACCCACAAAGAACTGGCAGACAAAGAGTAAGAAATGGGATAACAAATCTGTGCACCATCAAGGAAAATTTACTGGGTCTTCTGATAATGTCAAGAATGCATGTAAGTACTGTGATAAACTTCATTTTGGAGAGTGTTGGTTCAAGGGAAAACCAAGGTGCCATAACTGTGATAAGCCAGGGCATTTTGTTAAGGATTGCAGGTCAAAGAAGGTTACTCAACAGGCAAATTATGTCAAACAAGTGGAGAACAATCCAACTATGTTCTATGTGTGTATGGCTGCTGCAGTGAAGAAGGGAGAAGATGTTTGGTATGTTGATAGTGGCTGCAGTAATCACATGACAGGAAGAGAAGATTTACTGGAGAACATTGATAGAAGTGTTACTGCCAAAGTTGAGATGGGCACAGGGGAGTTGGTTAATGTAGTTGGAAAAGGAGAGTTAATGGTTGCAACTAAGCAAGGCAAACGGTACATCAAGGAGATCATGTTAGTACCTGGTTTAAAGGAGAATCTATTGAGTGTGGGACAAATGATGGAGCATGGATATTACCTTGTGTTTGGGGGAATTGAAGTCAGAATTTATGAAGATTTTACATGCTCTAATCTGGTTGTTAAAATTCCTATGAAGGGAAATCGAAGCTTTCCTTTGAAGTTGCAACCAGGAATACAAATGGCTATGAGGGCAGGTGTTAAACAAGCTGCTGAGATATGGCATAGAAGACTCGGGCATCTAAATATGAAGGCTCTCATGCAACTTCAAGAGCATGACATGGTGACTGGTTTACCTGAGCTCAGAGTGAATTCCACAGTATGTGAGGGATGTGCTATTGGAAAGCATTCTAGAGATGCTTTTCCTAAAGAAACAAACTGGAGAGCTGCACTACCATTGGAGTTAATACATACTGATATATGTGGACCAATGCAAACACTTACCAAAGCTGGAAACAAGTCTTTCATCACTTTCACAGATGATTGTACCAGAATGGGATGGGTCTATTTTCTGAGAAACAAATCTGATGCATTTGGCATATTTAAGAGGTTCAAGGCAACTGTTGAACTACAAAGTGGATTCAAAGTGAAGAAATTAAGGAGTGACAGGGGAGGGGAGTATACTTCTCTGGAATTCTCTCAATATTGTGAAAATCTTGGTCTAGAAAGACAACTTACAGTGGCCTATTCTCCTCAACAGAATGGTGTTGCTGAGAGAAGAAATAGGACCATTGTAGAAATGGCTAAATGCATGATGTTGGAGAAAGGGATTCCATTTGAATTTTGGGCAGAAGCAGTGAATACTGCAGTCTACATTCTCAATAGATGTCCTACCAAGGTCTTGAATAAGAAGACTCCATTTGAAACTTACAGTGGAAGAAAGCCTGGAGTAAAACATTTAAAAGTGTTTGGATCTTTATGTTATGCACAGGTTCCATCACAAATGAGGCAGAAACTGGATGCAACAAGTGTAATGTGCATATTCCTTGGCTATGGAACGTGTGAAAAGGGTTACAGGTTGTTCAATCCTAAAACTAACAAGATTGTTATTTCTAGAGATGTAATATTTGATGAGAACTCTTGTTGGGATTGGAAATCTGGTAATAAGAAGACTATGTCCATCTCAGTTCCAAGTGATGTTGATGGAAGCAAAGAGAATGAGACTGAAGCTGTTGAAGATGATGCAATATTTGAATGCACAGAATCACTACAGGAACAACATGAGCAAGTTATTGCTTCTTCTTCAAGACAAGAAGAGCAAATAGATCATACCAGCTCACAAATGTATGATCATACTCCATTAAGGTTCAGAGGCTTGAATGAAATTTATGAAAGGTGCAATTTCTGTGTGATAGAACCTGAATGTTTTGAAGAAGCATCAGGGGATGAGGCTTGGAGAAAAGCTATGTCCACAGAGATTGAGATGATCGAAAAGAATGATACATGGGAGTTGGTCAAAAGACCATTTGATAAACCTGTAATTGGTGTAAAATGGGTTTACAAAACAAAACTCAATCTGGATGGTTCAGTACAGAAGAACAAGGCACGGCTAGTGGCTAAGGGTTATTCTCAAAAGCCCGGAGTGGACTTCAACGAGACCTTTGCACCTGTGGCAAGGCTTGATACCATTAGAACTCTCATTGCTTTGGCAGCTCAAAAGGAATGGAAGTTGTTTCAATTGGATGTTAAATCTGCATTCCTAAATGGTACACTGCATGAGGAAGTATATGTGGATCAACCACAGGGATTTGAAGTTCAAGGACAGGAAGATAAGGTCTACAAGTTGAAAAATGCTTTATACGGTCTAAAACAAGCTCCTAGAGCTTGGTATGATGAGATAGACAATTATTTCAATCGATCTGGTTTTGAGAAAAGCCAAAGTGAAGCTACTCTGTATACAAAGTTCAGTGATGCAGGTGTGCTTATTGTATCTCTGTATGTAGATGACATTATCTACACAGGGAATTCTGATGAAATGATTCAAGAATTTAAGAAGGATATGATGAAGCAATATGAGATGTCAGATCTGGGATTGTTACATCACTTCCTTGGTCTAGGCATAGTTCAAACAGATAAGAGTATATTTATTCATCAGAAGAAATATGCCAAGTCACTACTTGAGAAATTTGGATTGAAAGAATGCAAAGCAGTAAAAACACCACTTGCAGTTGATGACAAGTTATCTAAGGAAGATGGAAGTGAGGATGCTGATGAAAGTTTGTACAGGACAGTGGTTGGTAGTTTGTTATACTTGACAGCTACTAGACCTGATCTAATGTATGCATCATGTTTGCTAGCAAGGTTCATGCACAAACCTACTAGAAAACACATGGGGACAGCTAAAAGAGTCTTGAGATATGTGCAAGGTACATTGGATTTTGGAATCGAATATGTGAAAGGAAAAGCTGCTGTGTTGATAGGCTACTGTGATAGTGATTGGGCAGGAAGCTTGGATGACATGAAGAGCACCTCAGGCTATGCATTCAGTTTAGGTTCAGGAGTGTTTTCTTGGGCTTCTGTTAAACAATGCAGTGTGGCTTTATCTACTGCAGAGGCCGAGTATGTAAGTGCTGCAGAAGCTACAACACAAGCAATGTGGTTGAGGTTTGTTTTATCTGATTTTGGAGAAGAACAAGTGGAGGCTACACCTTTGTTGTGTGACAACACTTCTGCCATAGCCATGTCTAAGAATCCAGTGTTTCATCATAAAACCAGGCATATTAATCGGAGGTATCATTTCATAAGAGATGCCATTCAAGACGGGACAATTGAACTGCATTATTGCAGCACAGAGGAGCAATTGGCAGACATCTTTACCAAGGCTCTTCCTAAGGATCGATTCGAATACTTGAGAACTGCTCTTGGTGTGAAATCAGCAAAACATTTAGAAGGGAGTATTGAAGTATAAATGTATTTGCTGTGGTAGTTTCATTATAAACAAAGTGTAGGATCTAATGTAAACCTTTGGATCATATTCCAATTGGTATTTAGATTAGATTGGATTAGAATGAGTCATAGCTCATGACATGTGCAAGCATCTTATATGATGACTTTGAAATGAATGGTTGTGATGGATTTGTAATGTTGTGAGAGGGTGAAATTGTTTCTCACTCCTCCAACGTTAAAACATGCTCTTTGAGCTCTTTGTTTTGTGAACAAGTTGAATACACTGAAACCTTTGAAGAAAGCTCTGCTCTCTGTGTGTGCATTTTACTGTTCCATTGAATCTACCCGAAATCAAACTCTAATAGTATTTGCTACTGTAGCATGTATTTGTATCTCAGTCACATGAATAAATTATTTCTTATATATTCAGAGCCAGTTAATGAAATACATGTATGTGTATACGTACACCAAGTATATATATGCGTGGTTTTAGCTCCAAATTTTCAAAGGATGCACCACACCAGCAACTCAGCAAGAATTGGAGGAAGGGGAACTAAAACACGCAGAACTCAGAAGGCCGAAATTCCATCAAGACAACCAATCACTGCTCACGGAATTTAAACATATAGCGCACTCATATATAGGTTACGGGAACTACACTCGCATGTAGCTAGATGTGCTGATGCTGCAATTAATTCCCAGTTTCTGCGTAACATTATTCTTTAATCAGGATTAATAAGGGACGTTTATCATCATCCTGGTACTGAACAAAAGTGACTGTTTATATACGATAAATCATTATTATTTAGTTTGTAGAACTAAACAAACTCAATTTTGAAGATTTGGAACTCGGGTTCATGAGTTAGCTAGCGTGATTAACCCAAGTTACCCAACCCTTTCGTTCCACTGTGAGTCACTAACTAAACAAGAATATAGTGACAAACTTGTTGCAGCATAAGGATGTTGCTGATGAAGATCAAAGGGTTGGAGTGCATCACAGTGCGTAGCTCGAAATTGAAGCAAATGTTCTTTCTTTGAGTTTTAACGATAAAGATAAAATAAAGGATAAAGTGAATAGTACCATGATTGACTTTTTATTGTAAAAATGTGGTTTTTCGTTAAAATAAACAGTACCAGAAATTTTTCATTAAAGTCCTCAATATTCAAATGGAATGAACGGCCTAGATGAGAACATCTAAACGATGTAGAGTTAGTCACGTGTATTAGTGATTGGTGTTTTTAAGTTTACCCATGCGGTGCACGTGATCACTCTTATACGAGTGAACCGTGTGAAATCCTAACGGTATTACTTTGTCCTTTGCTAGCATCACACTTTATGCGTGATGGCTTCCCCTTGTAATCGGATCTAAGAAAATACAAGGAATGAAATAGAGAGCAATGCACTCTCCTTCATAGAGCAACTGCATTTGTTCATTTCATGTTCTTCATTTTTTTCAGAAAACTAGTTCATAAAATCATCAAATCCTACTAAAACAACTCCAACTGCAGGAGCAAAAACTCACCTCCGAAAAGAGATACTGGCAGTAGAAACCGGTCAGCTTGAAGGTTGTTCGGGAGTCTTCAATTTAAATTCTTGGAATATTCCTTTGAGATTCTTGGAATATGCTTTAGAGAATCTTCGCAGGTCGAACTGCGATCAACTTCGACCGTTTGCGATGAATTGGGCTCAGAGGTGCATGTTGATTGTGGGCTTCTAAGACCTTCGTAAAGAATGTAACATGTTAGTCGTCCATTAAGATTTGACTAATGATTTGTGTATTCCTTCAAGGATAAAGTAGTCATATTTGATAAGTTGTAAATGTGGCGTGTTCCTGTTGATCGTGATATTTTATGTTCCCACACTCATGATCACTTGCAAAAACAATGGTTACATTATAAAGGAGAATAATATATCGGATGTGATGTCAGATATCTGATTTGAGAATGAAGCTTTTACCACGTAAACAAACAAAAGTTTTACCACGCATGGAATAAAGGCTTTTCCGAAAGTCTTCCCAATCTAGTGCTTTCCCACATGGTCAAAATTTCAAAGTTTCCAAGCCATTGCTTGCTAATCATGCTTGATATCAACATTCTGAGAGTCCGAAACCAAAGAATAAAAGGTTCGCAGGGGATCTTCTTGGGTTTCAAGCAAAAACTGTAGTCCTCACTCGTAGAAACAACTAGTTTAGCCCTGTCTTGCTATCTATATAAAGTAAAAACATCACTGAATTGAAGAACTGCATGAAGAGATGGGGACCAGTTGGTCACAAGATGAGGCCTCACACTCAGTCTCAGCCTAGTGAGCAACCGACTAACAGTAAGGTAGAAGCGGAGAAAGGAGCAAAAGCAAAGCCGACTGTCTCTAAACCCACAGCAGTAGAGAGAGCTGCTGATCATCAGGCCAAACTGTCGGTGGATAACAACCAGGAAGCCGCAGCAGCGAAAGAAGTTAAGGAAGTAGAGAAAAGGACAGCAGCACAGCAAGTCAGGCGGCAGCAGCAGCAGCAGCAGCAGCTCCCACATAACTATGAAGCCATAGTGAAAGATCCTTACCAAGTTAGCTCCAAATGATCAAAACTTAAGCAACTTATCGAGCAGTGAGGTGGGAAATGGAAGAAAGGGCTAGTTATCGTCAAGGGCGTCGTCATTCGTCCTTGCAGAGTACTCAACAACTTCGCTGATGAGCACAGAAATAACGTTCTGGGCCTTTTTATTAAAGCAGAAATGAGAGAAGTGGATATGTAAGAAATGATCGGAACAGAATAACAAAACAATGATACACTTTTAACAACTCCCCAAACTTCACATTTTTATTTCTTACTTCTTCAGTAAAGTGAGTAAAATGATTTCACATAGGATCGACGACAAAGATCGGTCCATGATCATTAACGACGATTATTTCTGAATTTGAACAATTAAAACCCATTCCGGTCACTTGTCTATAGCAACATACGAAACATTATGCTGTAATTTACACCATTTTCATATCAGTAAAGGAAAGCATGCTGATATATAATACATATCATTTGCGCTTGACATGTAATTTACAGTAAACGTCGCTAATGAAACAATGAGAGACCACCTTCCTGTTGAAGATATGTTCTCAGCATGACTGGCAAAAACAAAGAAAAAAGAACTGACAGGTGCATCAAATGTCTGTTGTGTAATCTTCCGGCTTGTACCACAATGAGAAATCGATTCCTTTGCTCTTCAATTTCTCAGTTGCAGGTGCAATCCTCTCCAAAAGCTGCTTTGTACAATAAATAAATTCTAGAATTATTTCTTTAAACCCACTAGTGCATCTAATACAATTACAATCTACGACGTCTTTCAAAGGAAATTAAAGCACTACTCAGAGCTCTGTTACAGAGTTACAGTAATCATCTGCTCTACTCACTCCCCCCGACCTACCCTAACCCAAAAATTGGAGGACAAAAATGGAAAAGGGAAAGGAAAACTTATCTCTTCATGAGATTAGTGGTAGTAACGGAAGGGCAATGAAAATTAAGATCATGCATTATATAGCGTGGTTAGATCTCAACACATAAGGTTTTGTAAACAGATTCTGGATAAAGAAGAAGATAAGACTAACCTTGCCATGCAGCACACCATTGGATACCAAGACAGATCTATCAAATACAGAAAATTTTCCGCCATCCATGCACGTAACATATCCTCCGGCCTCTTCAACTATCTGCTCAAAATTGCATTACATATTCTATGAATAATTGAAGTCACACATCTGGTCACTAAAATATCTGCTGAGGGAAAGGGGAACTAAATCTTCATGCATCAGTTTAAGCATCTTGTTACATGAGATTTAGATTGTCCTACTCCTACACGACACTTCCTAATACTTGCCATAAAAATGTAAAGGATATGTAAATGACAGAAAGTCTACTATTTGTATATTCATCATGAATAAACTATTCATTGACATATTATTTCGTTACGTGCTTGATTCCTGATGATTACTTTGAGTATTCACAACTTTTTCCAAGTATTAAGTACAACCAGACTATAAAAAATAAAAAAAACTTACCATGTATTGAAAGTTAAACTAAGTAAATATCATATTATGTTAGTTATATAGGACCAAATTGCTATAGAATTATGCTAGTTAAATTGGACCAAATTGGTATAGAATTATGCTAGTTAAATCGGACCAAATTGTTAGAAAAGAAACAATATCATATTATGCTAGTTAAATAGGACCAAATTGCTATAGAATTATGCTAGTTAAATCGGACCAAATTGCTAGAAAAACAATAAAACTAAAATTAAGAGATAAAAAAGAAAATGCTACGGCCACTATTATGTTTTAACAAAACGAAAACATGAAGGTGTTCTGTTGAGTGTGCTATAACAATGAATACTTCCACATAAGCATTCATTTGACCGCTTGTGGATTAAAATAATTATGCTGTAAACCCTGACAGATGCATGTGTGAGAAAACACATTACCAAAACACCAGCTGCCATATCCCATGGCTTTAGCCGATATTCCCAGTATGCTTCTACAATCCCAAGAGCTACATGGCACATGTCTACTGCAGCTGCACCGAGCCTTCTAACACCCTGAACATTACAATATGGGGATAAAACCAAGGCGAACAAAGGGTTAAACTCATAGAGAGAGAGAGAGAGAACTAGGAAGTTAATTAATCCTAAAGCACAAATAAAAATAGCTTGATACTGAAAAAAAGGTGAACATATACCCTGCTGATGTCGGTAAACTCTTTAAATAACTCTATGTTGGTGATCCATGCATCATCATGTTCATAACCAAATCCAGTAACAAGAAGTGATCGTCCCACCTGAAGTATGGAAAAGTATGAGCCTCAATGAAATATGAAATGGTTTCACCTTTACAGAGTACGCCTTGACACATGAGATAGCTCATCATTCTCTCTTACAAATTTCAACGCTTTTTTCCTTCTAATAAAATCAATAACTGACCTCATCTGTTTGGCTCACGTGAATTTTTTGGCCATTACAAAATGCTCCCCCACCTATCATAAGTTCATAACACAGGTTATCAATCAAAGCTCCACTGTATACTTAGAAAATCAAATAAAGCAGAGACAACTATTTAGACAGAACTTTCATACCAGCACTAGCAGAAAAAATGCGAGTATTCCAACACATAGGCCCCCCAACGAACTCTACCTGAAAATATAACGGAAAACCAACACGTTATTTCCCCACTATGTCAATCATAGACATTATAGTATAACATAATTGTTGGTCCACATAACAGTTTGAGCTTTTGAGAATAATGATAAATCAATAACATTTGTCATGGTAACAAAGTAAGAGATCCTGAGTTCAAATCATTGCATTGCAACCTTGAAATATAACACTTTTGACTCTAATAGTGAGGCCCATATGTGAGGGGGGAGTACAAGAAAATAAAATAGACATCTTAACACATTATGCAATCATGCAAGCAACATGTCAAATAAAATCTATTCTATGTGATCAGTACCACAGCAGCAGCAGCAGGTTTTCCTCGAAATAGAACTCCCACAGAAACTGCAAAGCTCGGATAACCATGTGCAAAATTTGTTGTTCCGTCTACAAAGATATCAGATGTTAGATAAGACAAAACTAAGGAATTTTCAAGTTACTGCTACTATTAGTTAAATAACGGGTATCTGGACATAAAACGCTACCCCAGCTACCACCCTAAAATATCTTTCCAATTTTATTTCAGCCGTTAGAATGTCCATCTCTACACTTTCACTCATATGAACTTTCGGCTATCTATATAAACATAAGGTTTACAGCTACTATTAGTTATGGAAAAAGTAATGGTCAAAAATATTGACGCAAGAATTATGAAAGCTGAAACAACCTGGTAATTGATTTATAGTAAATCATGTTCCGAAACACCAATATCAGAAACCATATCATACTTGATAGAGTCTTGAAAACCCCAATATGCACAAGCATAGCTATACTGCACCTTAGAAGATACTAACCTAAAGGATCAATGCACCACATATAATCAGATGATGTATCTCCAGTTATTCCACCCTCCTCTCCAAGAATAAGGTGATCTTCGAAGTTCTTTCTCACAACTTCTAAAATTGCTGCTTCACTCTTTTTATCTGTTCTGCAAATTGTTGTCATATCACACGAAAATTCCTGATAAGTGAATTTCCCTTCATGATTAGTGAATCTTACTTGTAAGTAAAAGGTTCAACCTTAAACTTCTACTCTATATTATAAAGTGTTATCATTACAAGTCAATTAAAGATGAAAGCATACGCCGCTAGTGAAAGCACGTCGATTTAGTTCTTACTCAGTGACTAAGTCTGTTAGTCCTTTATAGGTAATATTCCGAGGCTTATTAACAGCCTCCATCACAACCTGAAAAAAAGATGCAAATACCATAAGCTATAAGAAGTTCATGATGATTCAATAATGGACAAAACGGCACATACTACAGATAACGCGTGAATCAACATACTTTCTAGCAACAAAACAATAATATGATATATCGCAACGGCAATGTTTCTCCTTTAATACCGCTTTTTAGTGGAAATAATTTAACTATATGCAGTTGCTAACTCCTATCAGGATGAAATTTAACAACTTTCATCCCCTAAACATATATTTAACGGGCAAAAGGCGTTTTCGGAGTAAATTAACACACTCTCAGAGCAAACAAAGGCATTATCAAAAGGCAACAATGCTTCCAAAATCAAATTAACCTAACTCAACAGGATTAAAAACAATAAAATTCAAGCATTCCCCAGAAGAAACAACGCAAATTCCATCTGGGTTCTTCTTCAAATTACAGAATTTACGAAATGCCGGCACATTCAAAGAATCACAAAAGCAGAGTGCTAAAGAGAAAACCTCAGCGCCAGTCTTAGCAGCCTTCTCAACCACTCCAACGAGCTGACCAATTGGAATTGGTCCAGTTGAATTGGCGCCAACTTTCACATACAGCTCCTGGTTCGGAATTTCAGACAACACAGCCTTTGTGCAGAGACTTCTCGCCGGTTTGGCAACTGAAAGTCCAAATCTTTGAAACCCATGTTGCAGTTTTTGCTTTGAGTTCAGTAAAAGTGAGTGGTTAGGTCTATTGGGCGGTAAAATTGATCTGGGTATTTGAGAAATTCTCAGAGGAACGTTTGGGGAGAAAACCAGAGACCTGCCCATTTGAACCGAACGAAGATTAAGGCGTTGCTACTTTTCCTCAGTATTAACTTGCAGTGTGTTTCTGCCACGAAATTTGCTCAAGGGTATCAGGTGATGAAGGTGGAAGCATCTTTTTGTGTTCCACACACTTTGGACACTTGTTCCTCCCTTTTTTTTACTTTTACCTTCATATTTTACACCCCCCCCAAAAAAAAAAAAAAAACTTTAACCTCTCTAATGTTTTCACTCACTAAGTTTTGCTGCTGCTTTTTCTTTTCTTTCTTTGCTACCATCGGTTTGTAACATTTAATTGAGCAGATAGCAATTTTAACCATTATATAATATACACACACATTTCCAAAGAAGCTAACATGTTTGCTAATGATTTAGTTAATTTGGCATGAAACTACATCCAATTTTGTATTTAGAGATGGTGTTAAGTTGAGAGATTGGATTGATGTTACATACCATAGAAGTTCTATTATGTGCTCTAGTATTATGACAGACATCAAAGTAATAAATGGTTGGATGTGCATACTGAAAACTCATTTATACCAATGTTTATCTAAGAAGTAAATTTATACCAAACGGAAGGGTTGGGGCTTATACTCCAACATGTATTTCCATGGCTAGAAAGGCTTCTTCAATCCAGTTGTACCTTACCCACGATCGACCCGGAGCTTTTGAGCGAGCAACCCACTTCTCGGCAAGCTACCGTTCTTTCATAACGGGGGTCTTTATCCGCCTAATTGTAATCTGATGGACTTCTTCACTTCTACTTTGTAGCCTCGATCGAAAGTTTTAGAAGTAAGGTATATGTAAGGATTTAAACCGATGTTCTTGCTGTCCATCTAGAAGAGCAATTTTTTTAAGTGAAGCGCGGATGGGGTGGGGTGCAATCGGAAGCCTCCTTTTCTTTCTAGTCCCGTCTAATACCAAATTTTCGGTCGGGATTAATAACGAAGCCTTAGTGATGAGAGATTTTTCAATGTAACCAGTACACGGGATGGTACACTACGTGTTACTATACAAATGGTGGGATATGTGTGCTAAAAAGTTAATAACGAAACCTTAGTGGAGCAGTTGTCAAACTGAATCCAATTTAATACTATTTAAGCAAGCACGGGACTACTAATCCTAGCTATTCTACTCCCACATCACACGGTGCAACAAACGAGCCCCTATTGTGTTTATTCTCTCCATCATCTTCAAGACTTCACAGTTTGAATGGAAATAAAGCAGAGAAGCTTCTCCTTTGACTTTGAAAGCATCTTCAACCACCCAACAAACAAACAAGCAACCAGGAAGGAGGAGCAGGTCAGTATGCCACATGTCAAAAACTGATAGGTCTGCATGAGTTTTATGTAAGGGAGGTAGATTCTCTGCCCTCCCACTTCCCGTGCCCTCCTGTTTGTGTGATCACGGTTAAGTCACGTCAACATTTTATATAACTATTCATTTTTGTCTTATTATCTCTATAAAAAATAATATAAAATGTTGATGGCTTAACTGTGACTACACAAAATAGGAGGGCACGGAAGGGCACGGAAAGTGGAATGGCAGAGAATCTGCCTTAAGAGAGAGGGAGGGAGAAATGGAGGCGATAGATTATTTCAGAATTTCAGATTTCTCCTACAAATGCAACGAAACTTCATATATTCACGCGTTTGGGGCCGCCAAGTCTGAAAAATTATATTGAAGGACTAAACAACTATATATACATAAAACCATATGCTCTCAAAACCCTAAATCCGCATTCTCCTAATTAAATTCATTTTTTCTGTAAAAAATCTGTAGCATGAGTCACTACAACCATCAAAATCAGGCTCCAGGTAAAAATCTTCCATACATATTTACAAAATTGTTTTAAGTGGTTGTAGTAATATTAATTAGTACTTATGATTATCTTCAACAAAATAATAATTTGATTTGACGTACCGAATTGCAGCGGTATATCCACCACCCCCCATCTCATACCCTCCGCCGCCTGCCGGCGCATACCAAGGGTATCTGCCTCCGTCGTATCCGCCACCACCACAAATTCATCAAGGATACAATACTAGTACTCAAGGCGGTCCATATGTTGTTGTTGCACCACCAGTTGCTTACCCTATGAAAAATGATGGTCCTGGAGCTGGATACCCCCAACAGCCAGCTCCCTATCAGCAGCACCAACAGCCACCTCCCTATCAGCAGCAGCAACAGCCAGCTCCCTATCAGCAGCAGCAACAGCCACCTCCCTATCAGCAGCAGCAACAGTCACTTCCCTATCAGCAGCAGCAACAGCCACCAAAATCTCATCGCCATCACAGAGGTGGTGGATTTTGGGCCGGATGGTAATTAAACATTCTTTCTTAATATATCCTCCTACTTAATTAATTAATTTCTGTAAAATATGTAATCAAAATCAACTAACTATTTCTTATGTATATATATTGCAGTTGTTCTGCCATGTTTTGCTGCTGTCTCTGCGATTTATGCTGCTTGCCCTGCTCAATCTTTTAATTTTTTAGAAGATCATCCGTCGTTTGTAACTATAAATTTGATTTGTATCTGGTTCGTGCGTGCACCGACCGGCCGGTCTCTCAAATCTCAATAATCTTTCCTTAATTCTGTCTATGCTAGCTGATTTCCATACAGTGAAGATTCATCCTCTTATGTGTAAAGTTTTGTAATATATAATGGCACACGATTTTTGACACACATTTTATGTACTTCGTAATATATTTCAACGATTTCAACCACGATTTTTATAGATTTCCGGCGCGCTTAAATTCAGTTTGAAGTCTTGATTTATTCTATACATAGAGAAATCCATTGAGCAAGTTCCCCACTCGATTCACAGTAGTTCAATTAAAAGTTAAATTTCTTCATGCGCAAGTTAATTAGGGCTTGTTTGGTATCTTATTTGAAAATTTTTATCATTTCTCAAAACATTTCTTGAAAACAATTTTCTTTAAGACTTAAAAACTTGATTGGTTTGCGATTTAAAAATTTTAAATCTTACAACTTAAACTAGACAAAAAGATCTAAAATGAGCGGGTCGCAGGAGAGGGAGAAAGAGGAGAGAGGAGGAAAGAAAGTAAGAGATGATTGAAGGAAAGAGAAAAAAGGGAGAGGATCGGACGAGATAGAGATGAAGAGGAGAGAATGAAGAGAGCGGATTGAAGAAGATACGAAAGAGGTAAAAAATAAAAAATAAAAAGAGGAAAGAGAAATAAGAAAAGAGAGATAGATTTGGAGTGAGAGGGAAGGAGGAAGAGAAAAGAAAGAAGTGGGTTTTAAGTTTAAAAACTCACTTTTTATGTTTTTAGATAATAGACTATATTTTTGAATTAATCTTGAGTTCAGTTTTTGAAAATAATTCTACCAAACTAGGTTTTAAGGCCTAAAACTTGAAAATTATTTTTGAGTTTAAAAAATTGAATTCAAGTAGAGTACCAAACAGACTCTTATTGTTCGTCGAATTGCATGGTCTTGAAAGAAGATGATCAAGTGCTTCACCATTCTCGTCTAAATAAGATAACATCGAAATTTTAGGACAAATCATTTCATCGTTATATACGTAACTACTTAAACCCGCATACAAGACCCTATTGCGCGTGAACAATAAACGAAGGGAGAAGAAATAAGGCACAAAAGTGTCATTTGACATCAGTTAGAACAACTCATTGTATTATCTGCCAATGAGTTGAAGGTCTTGTTATATATACAAGGACACCTGCATATCCAACATTCACGAAAGAATGCAGCTCTGTTTTCATGAGCAGCTCCTATCTACACGTTACAATCACACAAGCGAATCCGAGCACATGAATGGATATATACAGAAGAGCATTGTTTCATGAAATACAACCGAGGATGCGTTACTTATATTCAGGCATCGACTGACACACTTAGAGCATTCAGCTCCACATGCTGCTTTCCCTCGCTCTGAGGGTGAACAGTAAGAGTTGCGCAGGCCTCAGCTCCCACTTCAGAAACGGATATGGAACTCACCACAGGCTTTTCATCAGCGGCGGCTGAATGAGAATTCTTGTGATCAGCGTCTTGGCATTCTGAGATGATTTCCCACTCCTCTTTTAGAGAAGTTACTTCCAGACCTTTCTCTTTGTGCTTCTCCATTTCAAATGCAGTGGGTAGAATCACATAATCGTTTACAGGGTTGTAGTACGGGTCATGGTCTGCCTTCAGCCAGTGCTTCAGTATCCGGAATACATGGTGCTCACAGAGAATTCCTCGGTGCTCGCCAGGGACTCCAACCCTTGCGGCAGCATTAAGCCCATCTGCCTGGAATTCACAAAAATGGAAGCTTATTAATATTGGCAATTCATATGACCAAAACAGATTTGAATGAGTGAAAATCCAGTTTAAAGTATGGGCAGGTAAGTTGACAAACCTTAGCAGATTCCACTGGGACTGTCCCATCACCATCAACGCATACATAATTAGGCTGATCAAATGTGAAATTGGGTTAGGTTTTATAATTGTAATCTCCTTGAAAATCATACAAACACATCATAACACCACCATGAAACGATAATAACCTGGAAATATCGCAGCTGTTGTAGATCTGTGACAGGTGTTCCTTCATTCCCATAGCTGCAGAGTAGTGACTTAGATGTTAAACTAAGCCATGATAAAAAGAAATTCGTACCTGGAAGCGTTTTATTACTACTTGAAACTTTTATCCTAGAATTATCTAAAATAGCAGGGAAGCAGCAGAAATTTTTTATTAAAGCATTTCATAGAGGTATTACCAAACACTATGAGGTGTCTCGAGATTCATCCCATATATATTGTAGAATTTAACTTGAGGAGGAAGTTTCGCCTGAGATATGATCTTGCGTGTTTCATTAGCCCATTTCAAGATTTCCATATTAAATGGTAGGGGAATATCTTCACCGTTATGATTGACCTGACATGATGAAAACATGCAGTGCAAGTTTAGATAACCCATACAAGTGTACATTAAAAGGAAAACCAATTTATAAAGATATTATTATTACTTTAAAGAGAAGAATACAACAACAACAAAGCCTTTTCCCACTAAGTGGGGTCGGCTAACTTTAAAGAGAAGAATAAAAAATAAAAATAAAATCTAGGATAGAAGAGACAATGCAACCTCATCTCATAGGAGAGAAGGGACCATGTAAGCAAACTCTTCTTTAAATTACATTTCAAAAGAACACCAAATAATATATGGTGGCGCTTACCGTATTATTTGCAAGAGCTTCCTTAAAAATCTGTACACTCTCTACCAGGGGGTAAGACTCTAGCATAATTTGAGATTTCCCGTCACCATCAGGCCTACCTCTCCACATTTCCAGAAGCGGAGGATGTTCCCATTGAAAATTAAGACAAGCCATCAACTCGTATATTGATGGGCACTCAATAAGCTGGAACATTGCAACAATCATCAGTAAGAAAAAAAAAAATGGATGCAAAGAAGAAATATATGTTTGTGAAATGCAGAGACTTGGAATATAATACATGTGTGTGTCTATGGACCCACTAGCATCTTCCTTTAACAATCCAACTAATTCATGAAGAATTTTTTGTCAAATGCTATACTTTCAAATACGTCTACCATCTTATGTTCTTTTTTTGTTTTAATTTAAAAATATTGTCTTCTAACAAATAAGTTTCTTCACCCCATAAAAAATGACGATTTTGTTTCAAATTCCATAAATGGGGTGTATGTGCTTAAGGTCTAGATTGTTAAGTTGTTAACAGCCCATATCAATGGACTCATACCAGTTGGTGCATGCTCCATTTTGATATAAAAAAATTCTGTTCCCACCCATCAACAAATGACATTCCATTTAAAAAGGTAGATGTGACATATCCAGGTGCACCTGCACGACAATGAAAAGCAACAAATTAGCATTTGTTTAATCTTTCACCTGAATAGTTAAACCTTTAGAAATGAATCTAGGAGCAGCATAACAACTGAGATTATACAAGCTATTAGAGGTTGACTTCAAACTAAACTTCAAATTACATTTTGTTATACACTTCAAACTAGCTATTAGAGGTTGACTTCAAACTAAACTTCAGTTTACATTTTGTTATACAAATAATAATTGCACATGAACACTTACCCTGGAATGGTGCAGCAATTGCAATCCACTTGTTCACGTATTTCTCAAAAACCTGTGAAACAAATGGCATCAAATTATAGGATATAATTTGTAACACACAAATTAGACCATATTATTAAGCTGCATTTGATTCAATGAAGGAAAGGGGGGTGGCCTTAGCAAAACAAGAAAAAGAACAAGAATATTATTACTCAAGAGGCAGAGTGAACTCCTTACATCACTATGCAAGCACATGAAACATTTCACAAGAAGGCCCCCCATAGAATGAGTTATGATGGTTATCTTTTTCCCTCCAGAAGCCTCATACACTGCCTCTAATTTTTCAGCTAAGCGATCCAATGTCTCCTGCAGCCTAAATGACAACAAAGCATAACCATATTGAAAACCATGACCATGGTGGACACCTAAACAAAGCAAATCCTTCACAATTCGATGTTGAGTTGGAGAAAGGGCGAAAACCATTTATAAACTTTCAAATAAATCTTTTGAACTTTTAAGTGGCATTCAAATAAAGCAGATACCTGTTGCTTTGGCGGAAATCATATCCAAACCCAAAAATTGTTTTCCCCTCTTGGAAACCCCACTTGGTCAATTCAACAATCATGTCATGGAAATAATATACACCTTCCTGTCCAATCACCTGCAAGGGACAAACCGTCAATAGTATTTTATCATTGGTTCAACCTCATTACTCCAGAAAACCACTCAAGAAATCATGAGATAAGATTTCTTATAACAAGAAATATAAGCATTAAATACTGTACGAAATTTTGATAAGTTAAATTATTATTATTATAAGTTTTCACTTAAACAACACTGCTATATCAGTTTGGCATGTAATGAATCATCCACTTATAACAAATAAATAGCCAAAAAAAAAAACCGCTTGCACAAATTATAGAAAACAAATAAAAGGGTTATTTGAGAGTTCTAGATTGTTGTTGGGAAGAAACGAAGTTTCATTTGGTGTAGGAATTAGCAAGGAAAGAAGCAAAAGGTATAAAATATCAGTCTGGCGTGTAAAAAAGGAACCTACAAAGAAATCTATAATAAGGAGCATGCATGAAAAGAACCATAAAAAATCAAAGTTATCTTCTTTAAGTAATATGTTATACATGTGTAATGCAAATTTAGAACACACAATGTAGTAACATACCATGTCAGGGTCCAAGGCGTCAATTGCCTGAAGTCCATATCTACCTTCAGGGACCACTATCCTTGCTTTTGGATCCATAGACTCAGTTTTACCTGTTTAACAAATAGATCATTATTTCTATTGCTCCATAGAAGCACCGCTGTAATTATATATAATGCATTCATATAGTTCCAATCGAAAACCCGCTTTTCCTATATGCATGTGAGGGAGTGCAAGGATATTGACCAATGCATTAGAAAGCTTTCCAAACAATTCAAGCTAGAGCTGATATGTTTTCGTGCCCTGCCATACACCATTGTAGGTAGGGCACATGTGCCACACATGAATTGAAGTAACAAACTCTTAAAAGTTAACCAGCAAATTGTCAGAGCTGGTTTTCAAATTACGTATATGTAAATAAAAAAAAAGACGATACTTTGTTATCACATTTGTATCACAAAGCATTCCCTTCATATGAAAAAGTTGTATGTTAGACAATTTCAGCTTCAGAAACAAAATTGAACTATGGCAACTCGTATACACAAGAAACTTTATCGTGCAATTAGAACCAGCAGAATTTTCCCTCTCTAAATTCTATAATTTTCTTAGCAACCAAACACAAAGCAGCCAAAATTTCTTCCCAGGAATTTCAAACTTATCAACGAATTTACCTGTTGAAGGATCGAAACGAGACCAAAGCTTGGTCCGAAACGTGTAGTCAGCACTAAGGATCCGAACCCAGACGCGCTCCTCCGCACCACTCTCTTCATCGACAGCGTTCAAGACCGAACCGGCGATACCAGGAACCAGCAGAACCGGGTCGAGATGAGGGTCCACGTAGGGCTGGGGCTTCTTGATGAGCTTCAACCAGAGCTCCACCGACTTCAAAATATCCTCCAACAGCATCGCCATTTCGCCCCCAATCAAAACCCTAACTTACGAATTTCGAATTGAACAGATGTCGAATGCTGAAATTGGAGCCTGAAATTTGATGGAAGTTGGGGAAATTAGGGCTCCTGAGCCGTGAAGGAAGGTATGCAATTCCGCGTTAAGTAGGGGAGACGATGACAAGATATAGAGAGATGTAACTCGCAAAACGACAAATCGGCAGAATTATTGGACGGGTTCTATATACGGTCACACGGCGTATAAGGTTGAGACATCCTAATTCACCAAAGTTATGTATCTGGACTATTGAAATTTGATTTAACGATTACAAATATAAATACATTTTAAAATTTATTATAACTTTAACCATTTGATTAAATTTCAATGATTCGGATACATAGATTTGATAGATTAAGATACATGGATCCTGAGATGACCCATGTCCATAAGGTGGGTAAGTTTTTCATTAATTTTGGTCTTTGACAACTCTTTAAACATAAAACAAATTGGCATTGACAACACCACCTATGACATCACTTGTAATTAAATTTATAATTTTTATAATTTTAGATTAAAATTACTAATCAACCTTGGCGAAAACAAGTTATCTAAAACGTATATGTTATGAAGTTATTGCAGTAAATGTAAAAATGATACAACAAAGTATGCAGCTTTTTAAATCAAAATTAGTATTATTCACATATTATGTACTTTTGAAGTTTAATATATATATAATTCACCTATTTACGAATAACACAACATTCAAAATTTTGGTCTGTTCTTGTTAAAATTTACAAATAATATTGACACACTAATTTTATTTTGAAGAAATTTATCATTTTGGTGGTGTAAACCCTTTTTCCTCTATGAAGTCCAACAACAAATAAAAAGATGGAAATTTTATCAAATAAAAAAAAAAAAAGAGTTGTTAATAAGAAAAGAGAAAAAAAAATACAAAAAAACCGTGAGCATATATTGTTGTGTTATTTTGCATTTGGGCCTGCAAGTTTCAAGCACATTTTCACTGTGTCGTCCAAGAGAGAGAGGGGGAGAGAGAGAGAGGAAGAGGGAGAGAGAGATGCAGCTTACATCTCTGATATCTACTAGCAGTAACGGTACTTGTTGCTTCCCTAAGGTAATATCTCTCTCCCTCTCTTTTTATTGGCAGATGGAAGATTCTGAAGTTTGAGAATGTTCTCAAAGGGTGCAGTGAAGCAAGGAGGAGGACACAACCCAATTCCCCAAAAGCAAGAAGAACGGGAGTTTCTCAAGAGCTTGGCTCCCCCTCTAATGGCTGCAGTTCTGACCTTATCTCCACTCTCCATCACTCCTGGTAATTACTAGTGTTAAGTAACCAACCACACACTTGTCACAAAATTCCTCAGGGTTTATCCTCCCGTACATAGTTTAATCATTCCTCCTGCATTTCCCTCAAATTTCCAACACTGCCATTGCTTTTGATGCAGTGATGCTTTGGTGTTGGGCATGTTTGTAAACTTTGTTTATGATGTTTTGGCTCTGCTGCTCTACAGATAATAGGTTAATCAGTTAAAACCATGTAGTTCTGTGCTTTAATAGTAGTTGTAGTCGGTTTAGTTTCGAATCTAGATAGTCTCTATGTGGTCGAGGGGGGATTCGAACACAATACCCCGTTGCAGGTAAAAGGATATAGATTGAAACAAATATTTTATCAAATTTGGTTGTTGTTGTTGTTGCTGTTGTGCAGTCTCACATGCACGAGCCGTAGATGTTCAAAAAGGAGCTGCATTATTTCGTAAAACTTGCATTGGATGCCATGCTGCAGGTGGTAACATAATACAACCAGTAAGCCTCCATTTACCTGTAAACAGATCTCACATGTTTAAGCTCAAAATATTTATTTGTTCTTATCTCGTTGTTTCCTCTTCTTTCTAGGGCTCAACACTCTTTACTAAAGATCTACAAAGGTAATGGGTATTAAGGCTAATATTGTAAAAGACAAAACTTAGAAGATACTTTTCTGTTATGGCTAATTTTCATGAGCTGTAAATTAGTTAGGTGAGCTGTCATTTTTCATAGGTTTATTGGTTGTATATATAACCATCTGTTGTAATCTTATTCATTAAGAAATATAATCATAATTTTTTTTATCATGGTATCTCTCGCCATCTGTCTCACGACTCTCTCTCGATCCTTTCCCTAAACTGCTTTCGCACCGCCTCTTTCTTCCCCAAATCGTAACCCTAATCGTCATCAATGGCGGCGTCTGCATCTCCTTCCTCTGATAATGTCTCTGTTTCTCCTCCTTCTCCAGCCGTTTCTTCGTCACCTTCTTCCATTACTATCCAGAATATTGGTTCAATGGTGCCGATTAAGCTCACTACCACCAACTATCTCACCTGGAGTGCACTATTTGCTCTGATCTTCCGGCGCTATAATCTCACCGGTATTGTCGATAGATCTCAGGTGGCTCCGCCGAAGTACCTCTGTGATTCCTCTGGAAATCGCACTTCTACCTTGAATCCTGATTTTGTTTCTTGGTATGAAAATGATCAGAATATCCTAATCTGGATAAATTCGACTCTTTCTGATTCATTGATTCCTTATACTGTTGGTGTCAATTCTTCTCGCGAGCTATGGTATAAACTTGAATCAAGACTTGCGACGGCATCGCACTCTCACATTCATGAGCTCCGATCTCGGCTTCACACCATTACCAAAGGCGAGTCCTCCGCCGCCTTGTTTCTTCAACAAATTGAAGAAATTGCTGACGCTTTGGCCAGCACTGGTGCTCCGGTTGATGATTCTGAGTTAATTTCTGTCACACTTCATGGTTTGCCTCCTGAATTTGACTCATTTGTTGATGTTGTTCAATTCCGAGTCGATTCTACAACTCTTGATGAACTACACGATCTTTTGTTGAGCAAAGAAATTCAGATAAAAAATCGGAAGAAATTTTCCTCTGCACCGATCCAAGCCTTCAATACTTCTACGAGTATTTTGCCTACACCTACTGATCCTCCTAATTCTTAGGCTTACATTGCTCAGAGTTCCTCCAATCAAGGCCATGGCTCACATCTCCGAAATTCGCAGAATCGAGGAAATTTCAGGGGTAACAATCAACGTAATCACTACCCTAGACCTAATAATCAGAGGTATTCTCATAATCGTGGCTTCAGATTCAACAACAATTCCAATTCCTTTACTTCTGGAAGAAGACTGACTTGTCAAATTTGCAAGCAATTTGACCATGAAGCTAAGGAGTGTTCTCAGTGCCTCAACCCTAATTTTGATGCTCCATCCCAATCTGTTTTCTGTGCTACTACCTCTGCATCTCAACACACCTGGTTGCTTGATTCTGGAGCTTCTTCTCACATGACAAACTCCTATGCCAAACTGCAAAATCCTGAATCCTACTCTGGTCTTGAACAGGTATAAATTGGCGATGGCAAAGGTTTGCCTATTCTTCATCTTGGCTCTTCTCGTGCCTCTACTAATACTCACTGCTTTGATCTTAAGAATGTTTTACATGTTCCTGCATTAAAGCAAGATTTGCTTTCTGCCAACAAATTCATTCTTGATAATCAATGCTCAGTTCATCTGTATCCTTTCCACTTTCTTGTGAATGACCTTTCTTCGGAGAAGGTGCTTTTTAACGGACCTGTACGCGATGGATTCTATCCATTTCCTACTACAATTTCTTCTGCTAGTACTCAACATGCTTTTGCAGCAACATCCAAGACATCTTAGGATATATGGCATCAAAGATTAGGCCATCATTCATCTAGAATAATGAATAAGATTACTTCCACTTCTTGTATTTCTTTCACTGGTAGTTCCCATCAGTCTTTGTGTTCCAGTTGTGCAATGGGAAAATGTTCAAAATTACCATTTCCTTCTGTTTCTTGTTCATCAAGCAAGCCTTTAGAGTTTTTCATACTGATATATGGGGACCATCACCAGTTAGTTCTGTTCAAGGTTTCCGATACTATATCATTTTTGTTGATGATTTCTCCAAATATTGTTGGTTCTTTCCACTTAAATACAAGTCTGAAGCTTTCATTGTGTTTACTCAATTCAAATCTATGGTTGAGAATCTTTTGTGCACTAAGATTGTTGTGGAGCCAAAAATATTCACAAGGCGACACGTGGTTTTTTTGGACAAAAAGGAAAAAAATACCCTTGCAGTACAACGAGGTTCCTACGCGCAAGCAGCGGGCAACCCTCTTTCAACCAAGACAGAAGTGCCCAAAATAGGTAACAATTCAAAGTCCATCTCATCAAATCCTTTCTACAAGGTAATTCCCAAACACATTCCCTTTAAATTATGTTAATTGGCTAATTAATGGGTTTATTGCCTAATTAACCCATTAATTCTCAATTAAATCATCCATTATATCCAAATAACCACAAAATACAACCAATTCAACCCTAAAACATCACATGGCCGGCCATCCCCTTAAGCTTTCTACCTTCCCTATCTTTTCCCACTTTACTACCCCAATTAAGCTAGCTAATTGATTCTATAACCATCCATTTATTCCCTTTATGTTTAATTAGCAAATTTATCATAATAAATTGGCTAATTAAACCTAAATTAAACCTAAAAACCCTAGCCACCTCCTATCCCTATAAATATACTCTCATTCTCACCAAAAAGCTAATTCCAACACTTTGGCAAAAATCCCAAAATTCTCTAAACACTCTTTCTCTCTAAATTCTAACTTTGGCATCGGAGGTTCTTCGGCCAAAGCCCCCCCATTCATCGTGGGCGCGTGAGGCTCTTGGCCTTAACCTAAGGTGTTAATTGTTTTGTAGATGCAAAATCGTCCAAGATCGAGGAGGAAGAAATTTGCATCCACAAATTGGTGCTTTCATTGAGAGTTGAAATCCATACTCGTAGAAGACTCTCGCACAAAAAGGTTTTTTCTTTATTTTTTAGTCCATTTGAATATTTTTCATACGTTCTTATTATTAGAATTTTTTACTTGCAAAGGTTCTTTAATAAAACGTATAAGCAAAATATAATGGCTAGAAATTTAGAAAATTCCACAAATGAGGTCACTGACGAGGCACTACGACGGAACATAACCAACATAAGCATGTCACCCTTCACGGAGGAGATTGAGCAGGCAGAGCCTCCACGCGAGTTCAGCATGCCACATTTCACATCTTTCAAAGGGGATGAAGACCCGGAGAGACACTTAAAACGTTACCAAAGTGAAATGATCCTTTATCGAAACAACGATGATCTCATATGCAAGATATTCGCCACCACTCTACAAGGCGAGGCGCAAGATTGGTTCTACACCCTGCCGCCACAATCCATCCGGAATTTCTACGAACTTTCTTTGGTTTTCACCAAAGAATATTCATCCTATCGCTCGATCAAAAAGAAATCTGACCATTTGTTCGACGTCAAGAAGAACCCAAAGGAGTCGCTTCGCGACTATGTGAGGAGGTTCAAAGTAGAGAAGGCAAAAATAGTCAGATGCAACGACTCGATAGCTAGAACAGCCTTCCAAAAAGGACTTCCAGCAGACCACCCGCTATTCGGAAAATTGATCATGAAAGAAGATCTAACTCTGGCAGACTCTTTTGCTTTAGCAGAGAAGCATGCACTTTGGGATGAGGCTCGCCAATGCACATTCAAGGACTTGAAGAAGTACCCGACATCACCTCCCTAGAAGCAGCGGAGGACTTATTCGCATGTTTGACGGTATCTAAAGTAGCAATAAGCTCTACCATCATGCGAGAAGAGCTGGGGGCCCGACTACCTGTATTCTACAGTTACCTGCAGTCATCATCATGGCGCACTATTCCGCCGAATCCAAACCGGCGACGATAAAGGCGTAGACCCTGGCAGATGCAAAGTTTTCTGACGAACTCAACAACTCGACCCAACGATGCCCCGAATGCAGTCGAGCACACTTTAGCTGCACATATTCCCTTAATGGAGATTTCTGGCATTCGCATGTCAACGACGCATCCAACTACAAAGGCTTGCGAGCAGCTGTGGTTCGTGGCAACCGACTACTTCACCAAATAGGTGGAAGCATAGCCCATGACGACCACGATTCAGACGGACATAGAGCGCTTCATATGGAGGAACATCATTTACCGATTTGGCATCCCTTAATCCATCGTCACCAACAACGGCCTGCAATTCGTGGGCAAAGATTTGGCGAAGTTCTTCAAAAAATATGGCATCAAGCAGCATATGTCCATGCTGAGATATCCTCAAGGCAATAGGCAGGCCGAAACATCTAAGAAGATGGATCTCATCTGGAAAGGTCCGTACAAGCTCAGCAGAATAGGCGGTAAGAGTAATTATACCCCCGCTACCATGAAACGATAAAAAGATCGAAAAGTAGTGGAGCGCCTACAATCTGAAGAAGTACCATGTGTGACCTCCGACTACATCAAAGCCCGAAGACTTAAGAAGCTCGACGGGCACCACCTCACAAGTCGAGGACTATCCAGTTGTTATGCAGTTCCTACCTTACAGCTAAGTTCTCGTTCGTTTCACTCGTTTTTCAATGAGGAATTCAGAAGTAATCACAACTTGGCTCGGCTGCATGCTTACAACAAGTGATCACTCCAGCACTTCAAAAGAAGACCGTGCCCTTCTTAGGGACCCATCGCAGGAATTGCACCCCTCGAGGGACCAACCATGCTCTCCAGTGCGAGAGGGTAAACTAATTGCTCTCCAGTGCGAGAGGGTAAACCAATTCCCTGACACCCATATGGGTCAGCTCTCCAAGACGGGAGGATAAACTTTACACTCCGAATATCCAGACGTGGATGAGCCTGGCTGCCCTAGTATAACTAGATGCACGATGGCTTGCGTCGGGATTCTTAGAAGTAGCCGCAATGGTCTTTTTCAAGGCTTAGCTAACTGAAGGATTTTGGGTCTCTTGGCCTAATCCGTGGGGAACCGGGCCCTAGAGACGGAGATGGCACATTATGCAGTACATCCGATGGACGGCTACCCTGGAATCCTAAAGTTGCTACCGAGTGCACTAAGGTAGCCTACGGATTCCGGAAGACTGCCTACGGCTTGCCCTTCAAGCAGTAAAGCCGCGCTAGACTTATACAACCGCACATTCTTGTGAAAGGTTAAACAAGCTAGCGCGCATATACGAAGTTTTATCCACTGCCGACATGCTACGTAGTCGATAAGCTTCACCTCTGCCAAGCGCGGAACAACCTACACCAAGTCCTAAAGTGTTGTGATACTTGCTACGCAACCTACGGAATTGAAGAAAGTCAAGGTTAACAGCCTAGTGGTTACGCGGACTTGTCTTCTTCTGTAAGTAAGGCATCCGGCTGCCAACCCTATGGCTAACAACTTTGCAAAGTTCTACACCAACACCTACGGCTGCATAGGCTATGCGAGCTTGTCTGCTTATAAAAAAGTAGCATGCCTGCCACTGGTCTATCAAGTCTAAAGGTTAGGGCATGAACAAAAGAAGTGAAGATGAAGAAAAACGAAGGAAAACATGTTTATAAACAACTAGCAAAGGCCGAAGGAGTTCAAGCAAAACAAGAGCTACAAGGAAAAACAAAGAAAATCCTAAAGGCTACCTAAAATACTACACTACAGCAGCTTGGACATCCCACGACTACTCGGTCGCCACACCTTCAACAGCCGTAACACTCTTAGCAACGACATCATCCCGCGCTTCACCCCCGGCTGCCCCATTCTGGGCACTAACTTCTCCAACTACTTCACCAATGGAAGCCTTAAAAGTAAAAGCAAGCAAGTCTTTCGGAGAAATAGAGAAGGTCTTAAAACCTCAAGCCCATCATTCTCACCCTTCAACTGCTCATTCTTCTTAAGCAGACTAACACAGACGCGCTGCAGCTCATCCACTCCCTTCTTAGCATAAGCAGCGAAACGAAGCTCAGAAATTGCAAGCTTAAGATCTTGAATCTGAGGCGAATCAATCTCAGCAGCAAAGGGAGCAGGCTTTGGCGCCACTTTAACAGCAGAGTCCACCTTACCACTCTTCATAATAGCAAGTCTCTACAAAGGTGAACCGGACTTGGCTCCCAAAGAACGTCCTGGTACAGACTTCGGCACTGGGGGCATGATAAAACCTTTACGCTGAGCAATCTTATCCATAATTGTACTAGCCATTCTCAACATGGAAGATGCCACATGCTCAGATCTAGCAGCCTTATTTTTCTTCCCATTAGAAGAAGTCATGTCAATCACATACCTCTCGGTAGCAAGCGGACCCTCATGAGCAGCAGAAGAAGTCTTCAGTTTTTTCTTAACTAGGCATTTCATGAGCAGGCGGGGAAGATCTCTTCTTTCCATCTTCATTCATAGTAAGCTCCACGACAGCGATCAGACGAGCCAATGCATCCGCCTTGATCCTCTTTACCTCATCTTTCTGGAGCAACCCACATTTCTTTCAGCAAAGAAGACTAAGCAGCCAACGACATTCATGGTACTCAGCATGGGAGCTCAACCCAGCATTCCAGCAGGCAGAAGGCCTGCATGCCCAATATTCCAGCAGCCCAAGAGACCCGCAATCTCCTTATTTCTCTCAATCGCCAGCCTGGCCCGATTCAGGTCCAAGAGCCTAAAGGACATGAGCCATGCGGCTCGCCTAACACTGTGCCCTAGCGCCACAATCCTCGACCCCAGCTGCACAAGTTGCCCTTGGCTCAAGCCAAGCCAAGCTGCCCAAGCAGTGGTCCCTGCCACGACATCTCCTCAGCTTATGCCAAGCTAGCTCTTGGCCCCTACCAGCCGACGTGCCGCACCACCCCGATGGCTACCCCGCAATAGCACTATCCAAGAATAAGGCAAGAAAAATTAAATTTTTCTTACATTGGTGCGGCACGAAAAAGACGAAGAAAACAACGAAAGACGGTCCTTTGCACGGGCAAGATGTAGAAGATTGCTAGAGGAGGGGGAACAAATATCCTCTAAGATATCTCTCTCTTGTAGGGTAGAAGAAATCGCTCTCCAAAGTTGATTTAATAACCCACTTAAGGTGGACTTAAATAGGCTTTGAGAGAAATTTATTTCCCTTTCCTAGAAGGATCTAATTTCCTACTAAAGAGAGAATCTACATCAAAATAGGAAGCAGTCCTAAGTTTCCTAAAGCAAGAAAATCTCTACACCTGCTGCCCTTTTCTGCGAGCAACCCAACAGGTGTGGGGGCATTTGTGGAGCCAAAAATATTCACAAGGCGACACATGGTTTTTTTGGACAAAAAGGAAAAAAATACCCTTGCAGTACAACGAGGTTCCTACGCGCAAGCAGCGGGCAACCCTCTTTCAACCAAGACAGAAGTGCCCAAAATAGGTAACAATTCAAAGTCCATCTCATCAAATCCTTTCTACAAGGTAATTCCCAAACACATTCCCTTTAAATTATGTTAATTGGCTAATTAATGGGTTTATTGCCTAATTAACCCATTAATTCTCAATTAAATCATCCATTATATCCAATTAACCACAAAATACAACCAATTCAACCCTAAAACATCACATGGCCGGCCATCCCCTTAAGCTTTCTACCTTCCCTATCTTTTCCCACTTTACTACCCCAATTAAGCTAGCTAATTGATTCTATAACCATCCATTTATTCCCTTTATGTTTAATTAGCAAATTTATCATAATAAATTGGCTAATTAAACCTAAATTAAACCTAAAAACCCTAGCCACCTCCTATCCCTATAAATATACTCTCATTCTCACCAAAAAGCTAATTCCAACACTTTGGCAAAAATCCCAAAATTCTCTAAACACTCTTTCTCTCTAAATTCTAACTTTGGCATCGGAGGTTCTTCGGCCAAAGCCCCCCCATTCATCGTGGGCGCGTGAGGCTCTTGGCCTTAACCTAAGGTGTTAATTGTTTTGTAGGTGCAAAATCGTCCAAGATCGAGGAGGAAGAAATTTGCATCCACAATTGTGACTCTGCAATCCGATTCTGGTGGGGAATTTACCAATACTCAGTTCTCCAGTTTCTTGAAAACACATGGTATCATACATCAACTTACCTGTCCCCACACCCCGGAACAGAATGGTTGTGCTGAAAGGAAGCACAGGCACATCATTGAGACCGCAAGAACCCTTCTTGCTGCCTCTAAAATTCCCCATAAATTTTGGATTGATGCCTTTACTACAGCTATATATTTAATTAATCGGCTTCCCGCTGCCTTAAAGTGTTCTCCTTGGGAATCTCTCTTTCACAAATTTTCGGATTATCATACACTCAAAATATTTGGTTGCAAGTGCTGTCCCTGGTTAAAACCTTATGTACACTCAAAACTTTTGGGGTACAGTTTGCAACTAAAGGTTACAAGTGTCTCGATGTTGTTACTCGAAGGATTTATGTCTCCCGTTATGTGCTTTTTGATGAACTCCACTTTCCTTTTCATCACATTCTCACCTCTCCCTCTTTGTCTCCCCCTCTAAGTACTTGTCCCAATCCCATTCCCACATCTTTAACCTTTACCAATCTTGTTCCCACATCTTTGTCTCAGTCCCTTTCTTCCTCTTCTTCTAATCCTAATCATGCACCCCCTCCTTCCCCACCTTCATCCCCTTCTCTGCCACCTCAAGTTCCTCACCCTTCTTCACCTTCGGTTAATAATCACCCTATGCAAACCCGCTCTAAATCTGGGATTCACAAGCCTAAAGCCTACACAGCCACCAAACATCATCTTCCCTCTTCTCTATCCCTAGACTATATTCCACATACCTACTTACAAGCCTCCAAACACTCTCATTGGCGACAGGCTATGCAGGAAGAGTACAATGCCTTGCTCAACACTGGGACTTGGTCTCTTGTTCCATCCCAGCCCTCTCAAAACTTGGTAGGTTGCAAATGGGTTTTCCGCATCAAGAGGAACCCCGAGGGTACTATTGCCCGGTATAAAGCCCGACTTGTTGCCAAAGGGTTTCATCAACAACAAAGTTTGGATTATACAGAGACTTTCAGTCCAGTTGCAAAACCTGTCACTATTCGGTTACTTCTTACTATGGCAGCTCAATTCGATTGGTTTCTCAATCAATTGGATGTCAGCAATGCTTTTCTGCACGAGACCCTCTCTAAATCTGTGTTTATGGTTCAGCCATCCGGCTTTGAAGATCCTACAAAGCCAACTCATGTTTGTCGACTGCACAAATCCTTGTATGGGCTCAAACAAGCCCCTCAGGCATGGTATGAGAAACTATATTCTGCTCTTTCCTCTCTTGGTTTCCATGGTTCGCAGAATGATCATTCTCTTTTTGTTAAAAATGATCCTACCTTGGTATTCATTCTTGTATATGTTGATGATATCCTTGTTACCGGTCCTGATGCTCAAGCTTGTCAAGCTACTATTTCTCAGCTCAGTGCTTTGTTTCCTATCAAGGATTTGGGCCCTCTTCACTATTTTCTTGGCATTGAAGTAAAACGATCATCCTCTGGTATTTTTATTTCTCAGACAAAATACATTTTGGATCTGCTTCAGAAATCCAAAATGGATGGTGTCAAACCTTGTGCAACTCCCATCAGCACTTCTTCTCTGGATCATGAGTCTCCCTTATTATCTGATTCCACGGAATATCGATCTCTTGTTGGTGGGTTGCAATACCTCACTTGGTCTCGGCCTGACCTTTCCTTTGCAGTCAACTTGGTGTGTCAGTTCATGCATCAACCCCGGGAATCACATCTTCAAACTGTCAAGAGAATTCTTAGGTACCTAAAGGGTACTCTTGAGCTTGGTCTGTGGTTTTCTAAAACTGCCACACCTCTTAGCATCAATGCCTTTTCTGATGCTGATTGGGTAGGCTGTCACCTGGATCGACGATCAACTGGTGGTTTCTGTATCTTTCTAGGTAACTCTTTACTTAGCTGGAGTGCTAAGAAACAGCCTACTGTGGCTCGCTCTTCAACTGAAGCTGAGTATCGTTCGCTAACTAATTCTGCTGCTGAACTAACCTGGATCTGCAAGCTTTTGATTGATGTTGGTCTGCAACTTCCCTCTCCTCCTAAGCTTTGGTGTGACAATATTTCTGCTCTGCATCTTGCTAAGAATCCTGTCTTTCATGCTCGGACCAAGCATGTTGAACTTGATTACCACTATATCCGAGAGAAAGTTTTGTCTAAAGAGCTTTCAGTCCATTTCATCTGCACACAGGATCAACTTGCTGATATTTGCACAAAGCCTCTGTCCAAGCCTCGGTTTCATCTTCTCCGGCACAAACTTGCTCTTTGCCACCCTCAATTTAGTTTGAGGGGGGATATTAAGGCTAATATTGTAAAAGATAAAACTTAGAAGATACTTTTCTGTTATGGCTAATTTTCATGAGCTGTAAATTAGTTAGGTGAGCTGTCATTTTTCATAGGTTTATTGGTTGTATTGTATATATAACCATCTGTTGTAATCTTATTCATTAAGAAATATAATCATAAGTTTTTTATCAATGGGGCGCAACTTCCATCAATTGTTTGGTTAGAAACATGCATCTTAACAAGGCAAACAGATAACAATTTGAATACCCTTCTGTAATGGAATTGAATGATCGATATTGGAGAATTTTTTAGTACGATGTTGCTTTCAGCCATGTATGTGCAATGTAATTTAGTCCTTTCATCATGACTAAGGAGGAAGAAACAAGGCCATGTTTTCTTAATTTGGACCTGTTTCAGCTTTTTGAACTACTTGATATTGAATGAGTGTAATAGTATGCCATGATTTTAGTTGTCTTAAATTAACTAAATGATAAAAAAGAACTGAACATTTTGTTCTGTAGAAACGGAATTGACATAGAAGAGGAGATACACCGTGTTACTTACTTTGGCAATGGAAGAATGCCGGTAAGTTTTTCCAATTCTAATTTGAAAACTTTTCCTTCAAACCATCATGTTTGCATCTAATTGAAGATAGTGTATGTTGTGGGAATTTTTAGGGTTTTGATAAGAAATGCGCACCAAGGGGCCAGTGCACGTTTGGAGCCCGTTTGCAGGATGAAGAGATAAAGATTTTGGCTGAGTTTGTGAAGTTACAGGCTGATCAAAACTGGCCGAACATTGTAATTGCTGACTCAAGTTTTCGGTAAAATGCTTCTTTGTTTATTTGCATATATTCAATCGGTACATTAATTCTGGCATGAATCTGTTGGTTTATGATTTAGTGTAGCTAGTGTTCTTACACTCTCCTTCTACGCCATGTTCACTTCTCAAAAATGAACACTGATCGACGTAATGCTGGATTACATGCAAGGAAGATAATGTTCCATTTCTGCCTTTACGCCTTTTGTGTAATTTCTTGCACGTTCATGAGCTTGGTTTCATATATTCATATTTCTTAGGATTGTAATTTGTAAACCTTATACTTCAATGATTCATGATCTTAATGGAAATTCTACAGATATGTAGATCGAGCACTGTTTTGATTCAGTCTTGTAATGACACGTGTGAAGTCTGAGGAGTGAGGAGAGACATTGATTTTTCGATCTCACTCGATCACTAAATGTGATGTGTCATACAAGGAAATAGAACATGTATGTCGTGAATGCATAAAGAAGGTCATCTGTTGGAACCTCTGCTTCCAAATTGGACCATGGAAAAGGTTGGATGAGCAGCTTCTGCTTCCAACATCTTCCATTGAAGTAGAAGATGATTTAATTTGGGCACTAGCTCATGGAAAATGACTTCCCTGCACCTGGAGTACTGCGCTGGCGGTATCTAAAGCCTGCTCATGCCTTGACTTGGGATGTCATGTTGAGTATTTAAGTCAATCACGGATTGTTATGCGGGTCGGGCTAAGAGGATTAGCAAAAAATTCTGTTGGGGTTGGCTTATGATTTTGTTCCTGAGGGAGAGGACAGGAAAGGAGAGGGCAAATGACTGGGTTGGGCTAAATGTCAAGTAATTAGAAGGCATGACTGGGTTGGGTTTTGACTTTCTAGTCACATGCACATGAAGTCGTTGGTTTGAGTTGTGGGAGGATGATCCAACCCCAATTCAACTTTTGTGCCCCAATTTTATGCGAGATGGAAAAAGTCCCAACCCTAGAAGACAAAATATTTATCAAGAAAACAATAACGACGCATCATTGTTTTTTTCTTACACATTTTTTTGTTTTGTTTTTAGATATGGATTATATAAATCAAATAGAAACAACAAATAAAATTAAACAAAGATGTGTAGGGAGAGAAAATTGTTGTGTGGTTATCATCTTCCAATTTATCTATCCCGATTCATACCTCTAGTGTTCCTATCTCACATATCACCTGATAAGTAGACGAGGATAAGGAACGTGTTTTCTCTTGTAAGAGATCACATAATGTTGTATTATTAATAATAATATATCACGATATATAATAGCGTACTCGTGCTACACACACACATGTTGTACTCGTAAGAGATACTAACATGAAATTAACTGGGACTTGTCAAAGTTGAGAAATGCTAATTCAATAAGGAAAACCTCAAAAGTAATATTATAAATAAATAAATGTGAAAAAGAAGGAAGCTAATGTTGGCTATGTTGCTAGTGGAATGAATGAATGAGAATATGGAATGTGCCCAACTAAGTTGAAGTTTGCAGCAGCAACAAGCATATGGTTTTGACACGAGTCCTAGATGACGGTGCAACTAAATAATTCATATCATGTCACTTTGATTAATGCACTTAATAATAATTACCTCATACGGTATGAACTAAACGTGTTTGCCATGGTGGTTATACTCACAAAACCATCATTATCTAATATCATCACGAAGTGACTTAGTAATTGGGGACGAATTCCAGACTCGTATACTTCACAGCACGTCACGTGTTCGATTCCTAATTCTGATGAACTACACGATGGGGCCAGGAGAAGGCTTAATGCCTTTGTAAGTCTTCTTAACTTCAAAAATGATAAACTATTGTGGTGAGCTCAACAACCTGATCTCTTAAAAAAAATAATGATATGTTTAGTATAGCAAACATGGAAACATAATCACAATATACATGCCCCCCACCACATGGAATGTCACCAACTAATTGCCATGGCTGATTAATTTAACCAAACAAAATTAAATTAATAAAACTTAAGTGTGATCAAAAGACTCTTATGCAAGAAAACAAATAACTAGATAGTTCCGGCTATCTAAAATAATAGCTCTCAGTTTAGTGAGACTTCTCTTTTTAACGTTAGAAAAGATCATCACACATCGTTATTTGACTCTTAATTATCACTTTCTGATACAATCATGACGATATAAGCAGTCATGAACTGTTAAGTGAGAAAACTAGAAATTGTAGAAGAAAAATTTTAAGGAGACTCTATCAAAGTGGGACTCTACATGGACTTTCTGTCATCTCATATTTAAAGGCAATTTTCTTACAAACATTATAAAATATTATGCCAAAAATATAAGGTGGTAGAGAGTCGTTTTTACTAACTTAATAATCGTGTAAACAAAGAAAAATAGATGTTAAGTACATGATACAAGATGATTCGATTTGTCTTCGCTGTGATGGTTTTATGTTGGGAAAGTGACTTAAAATGGTCCTCTGCACATTATTTTTACGAAAATTAATAGTATGTTAGACTGAAGATTATTAATTTAGTAGTTGCACCAGCTCAAATTAAGAAGAAAAAAAAGTAAGGTTGAAATACTAATTACCAAGTTCCAAGGTGATTAAGCAAAAAAAATGAGGTACTTAAATCTCATAGTCCCGTTTTCCTAGACCTCATAGTTCAAAAAAATGGTGGTCACTCACGTTTGGTTTTAATTTGACAATGAAAAAAAAAGTATAACAACAAAAGTTAAATGATTACCTACCGTTGAATTAAGATTCAGTGGTGAGTGATCACCATTTCTCTTGGACCATGAAGTCTAACAGAACAAAACTGTAAATCTCAAGAGCTTTGAGATTTTAATTAAGTTCTACTTCCTACATATATGGGGTAGTTAAGCTCTCCCTCTCACTAATCAATCCTGGTTATATAAGTAATGAGAAATGGTAAGGAGACTCTTTTAAAGTGGAATTCTTCATGAAATATCTTTCACTTCATAGTTTAACGTTAATTTTCGTGCTAACATTATAAAACATTATGTCCAAAATAGGACACGACAGAAAATTTGGAGAGTACAATTTTTAAGAGAGTCTTTTTATAATATATATAAAATAGCAATGACTGATGATCAAGTCATAGAGATCACTGTAATGCAGTTAACAAGTCACACTAACCCTCTTTTAGTTGTTGTTACACTTTTTAATACAAGAAATTAAGGGAGAAAACTTTCCATGAATGATGCTCAGCGGATAAGACAACCTATAGATCCATTTTTTCAATGAATATTAAGTCGGACAGAAATGTCAATGGGAAGATAAACGAAAGAAGTATAATATTGGTTGCACAACCTGTCATATTTGAGGCGTGTCATCCCCAATATTTGTTCAACATATGGTGCCACTTTATGTCCTTGGCACGGAAAGTTTATGATCTACATTCCAAATTTCAACTAGGAAAACATGAAATTTAATTATAAGATGAAGTATAACTCCTCGTTTATGCCATTTCGCTTTCAATTTCATGATCTTTTGTTTTCTCCAAACTTTAAAATCTATAAGTGATTTGAAGGACTATACTGTGAGGTAGTTACGGTATTTTGTTCATTTTTATGTGTAGTTAGATTGTTGGAGACCAAGTTCCGGTCCATAAATCGGTTAATTGTTCTAGAGGTTCTTCATGGAGATGCGATAAATTCTATAATAGTGCGGCTTCTATTCGTGGTGGGGGCAGTCAAGGTTTAGAGTTATGGGTTAATTTAAAATGTTAGTTACTCTGGGTTGTACATGCGTGACTATGAATTATGTTTAAATTTAGTAATGTTGTTGCATTAAATTAAGTCTTTTATGTACTTCTGAGGTTTTATCTAGTTTTCTATGGAAAACTTAAAAGAGGACACATTAGATAAAAGGTTTGAGGATGGAAGGCAAGATTCAATGGGAAAACATGCAATATCTTAAGTTTATGACAACCAAAGAAATGGGTCTTCTTATATACCAATTTGTGAAGCATTCTCACCTTCAAGTATTATCACATCCCGGCCAGGGCCCCCACCACATCCGAGTTCGACTCCACCTTAGCACGATATTGTCCGTTTTGGGCATCGACCACGCTCTCAAGGTTTTGTTTCTGGAAATTTACACGAGAACTTCCCGGTGGATCACCCATCATGGGATTGCTCTCGCGTGAACTCGCTTAACTTCGAAGTTCCTACGGAACCCGAAGCCAGTGCGAGGTAGAGATGAGAATATACATATAAGGTTTACAAGATCCACTTCCCTGAATGATATGGAATGTCACAAGTATCATATAAGATCAGTTATCACAAGAGTTTGATTAGCTAGAGATAATGTAATCTACAAAATGATTCTCCACCACTCTTAATTAACAAATATGAGAGAGAAACTTATAATAATATAGAAGAGGGAACAAACAAAACCCATCTGCATCTGCATCTGCCTGCAACAACTACTCCGTCGTGAAATGAGTAGGATTTTCTCTCCTCCAATCCTCTTTTCTCTCACTTTTTTTTTTTTTCCTTTCTATAAAGAAATCAACATAAGATGTTAACATGACTTAAATGTGACCTAAACCTGTAAATGGATCGGGTTTATTGGATTTGGGTTGGGTTCAATCTGACCCGTTAAGTTAACGGATTACCCGAATCCAACCCGTTAAGCTAACGAGTCATCCGAACTCGACCCGTTAAGCTAATGGGTCACCCATTTCATCAGTTAACAATTATTATTATTATTTTTTTTTTTTGCATAGAGTTTATATTTTGTTGTTAAGATTTTATTGAAATTACTAAAACAACCTCAACTAATGGGTGTTAACGGGTCTAACAGGTTAGCCCAAAGTGACATGTTATTTAACGGATTCACCCGTTAGCGACCCGACCCGTTAAGCATCCACCCAAATACTAATATTAACGGATCGGGTCAAATTAACAGGTCGGATCCAAAATGTCAGGTCTACTGTGACCATTCAGATAGGAAGAAACTAAAAAGAAGGAAAATTTGATGGGAAGGGAATTATCCTCCGCGTGAAAATGGCAACAGAAGTTGCAAATAAAACCCTTATATTGGAATATATTGCTTTTATATTTTACAACCACCGCTAGACCTACCTTAATGATTTTTTTGGGGTCTGAACCTTAATGAAATGAAGCATAAATACCAACTCTTGGAGCCTAAATTTATAAACCCTAATTAAAAAGATGTGGTCCTATCTCCCCATTAGGACTTGTCTATCTGCATGTCTTTGTAGTTGTCGACCAAAGACAGAGGAACCACCCAAAGCTAAAGACAAAAGGAGGGCACTCTATCGATAAACTGATTCCACCAACCATACCAATTCTTGCCCATCATCTAACTTTATATATTGAACACAAGATATTCAAATTGTATTGTTGTAGCGACCAAGCGGCCGCAATAGTCACATGCATGGTCACACATTTCCTCTTACTAGCTAGCTGCTAAAACTGATGGAGTAATTAATCCCATTAGTTATTTAAGTATTGATTATTGTGATGGTCAATTGGAGGAGTTGAAAGAAAGGACTGGGATTTCAGAACAATGCTAAATTTGCTTCTCAGAAAAAATATAAAGCATTTAGACGTCATATAAATTGAAATAGCTATATGCATGCAACGCGTTAGTTGAAATAAGAGGACATTTTAGTTGAAATAAGAGGACATTCTTAGTCAAACCTTCTCGTTCTTTCTTTTTTGTTCTTCTTCTCATCTTGCAATGCTGCACAATGATCAATGTCCTATTTTTTGTGATTCATCCCCTAAAGATTAACTCTGCAGAAGTCAATCATATAAAAAATCATTGAAATGTTCAATCAATGTTGTAAAAAATTTCAATTTTAACAAAATAATATGGTTATTTTATATATTTATTGGATTACTTATTAGATGACTAAACGATTTCATATTTGGTTGATTTCTAAGAAAGTTGATCTTTAAGTCGATAATAAAAAATAGACAGTTCAGATTATCGTGCGACATTGCGAAGTATGATGGAGACTGAGAATATTCAAATGAAAAGGTTAATTTGCTAGCATTCTTTGAATTTCATTTCTTGTCTGCCTTTTCTTCTCACTCAAATTTGCGATTTAGGAATTGTAATAGTCTAAACAAACAACTTAGCCTTATAATATTTATTTAAATCCTTAAATTTGTTATCCCACGGTCAAATGGCCTTGAAAGGGTTTCTCAGACATGCTACAAATTTGGTAGTGATTATAAATCTATTGAGATGAGTAAGGTCTATTAATTGTCACCATCCTAGTAGTTATGGATGGAGAAACCCTACACCATGCTTTGAGTAAAAGACACTCCTATAATGTAACAAATCAAGCATGCTTGCTCGTTAACTTTTCAGACCAATATAGAAAAGCACGCTGATCAACTTTTCAAACTTCTCTTTTTACTCAATAATCTGAGATGAGTAATGTTAAATATATTAAATTTGTAGATTAAATTTACAAATTAAATAATATATCAACAATAAAAAATAAATACGTTAATTAATATTTAAGTAATAATATAATTATTAACTTCTATATCATTTGGTTTACAAAATTTAGTCTACACATTCAGTCTTCCTAATATTACCCATATGAGATTATAATTGCAGCTGCATTACATATATATATATACACACACAAAAGGTATATGGTTCGTTTAGGAAATAGTTTTAAATGATTGAAAGTGCTTTTAGAGAACATATTTTTTTATTTTAAAAACACTTGAAGTGCTTTTTTTTAAAAAAAAACACTTAAAAGTGTTTTCTTGCAAGAAACACTTAAAGTTCTCTTTTGCAAGAAACACAAGTTTTTTTCAAGATTAGCGTACATTTTTATTGAAGATTGATTTCACAAATAATTTTTCTAAAAAGCATTTTCGGACATTAAAAAACATTTCTCAAACGATCCAGATATTGTAGAGTCATCATGAATAATTAGGTCACTACAGAAATACTTCTTTCCTTTAGAATTTGGTAATTCAAGTCAACTGATTGGACAAATTTGAACCCTTAACTGGAAAAATTAATATTGCCCCGTAAGTCACAAGTTTTGACTACACAATGAATCAATTTTAAAAAATCATCTGGGAAAACAAGAAAAGTATAAGAAGATAGGGTTTTAATATTACTCTTGTGAACAGAACATGGTGGTCCCCTTTTTCGTCTTTAAATGGATTTGAATTCTCTCCTGAGTAGAGGGTCCGAATCCTACTAATCAAGTAACATGGATCATTGGATCAAAATCCAACGGCTACAAACATGAGAGCTTTTTAAAAATTATAATAATTGTAGCCGTTGGATTTTGATCCAACAGTCTGTGTTGCTTGGTCAGCAGGATTCAAACCCTATGCTCATGAGAGGATCCAAATCCTTCATTATAGATATGTTATGTAAACTAGTGTCGAGAGAGAGAGAGAGGGGGTGGGGGGTCAGGTCAATAGTTGTAAGGAGTTCCAACAAACTTAAAAATTAAATACTCTATATCGTAATGCTACAGTAAATATACATTGGAAGCGAGACTCATAAAGTACATGTACATTGTTATCATAACGTTTCGTGTCAATAATAAAATGTTATGTGTAAAATTCTTTCTACGTGTTATGGTTTTATTAGCACGACATGTTACAATGAGGACATGATCAACGTACTTGGCATGCCATGTATGTTACTATAAAGGATGAAAGATGGAGAGAAAGGGTGATAGAGATGAGGGAAGCTAGCTAGCTAGAATAAATCTAAAGAGAGAGAGCTAGGAGGATTGTCACGAGGCGTCTTCCTCTTTCTCTTACCTAGAACATGCATACCTCGTGTGTGCCTCTTTTAGCAAATCTCTCTATATCTAGGCTAAGCTGAGAGTGAAATTCTGCTTTAGCTGTTTCCTTAAAAAGTGCTTATTTTCCAACGAAGGCCAAACCTTTATGCAGCTTCTTGGTTCATCTTTCTTCCCTTGTCTGGTTTGTTGGTTTGAGAGCTTGAAGCTGCCAGCATGATCTGATATACATAACCATAGCTATCATTTATACATAGTATTCCCCATATATATGTATTTTAGATCTTGCACCACCATTTAATTATATATAGATCTTGATTATTTCATGTTTTTGGAGAAAAGGGTTTCTAATTTTTAGTCAATTAACCAAGAGAGTAATTGGCATATATCCTGCTAATTACAATTTTTTTCCTTTTCTGTTTCAATTAAAAATTATACAGATTGATCAGAAGCCTGTTTTTGGAAAACAAAATCTTGTATTCATATTTTCAATTAACTAGATATAATATATATATATATATATATATATATATATATATATAGGTTATTCAACCAGGTCATCTTGCAGCTTCAATCACTCACTCATCAACAATAGAAAATGTTTCTGAACTAAGAATATAAAAGGTCACTTGTGGAGAAGGTGACTACTGTCATCCCAAGGACAGCTTTGTTTGAGGTATTTATTTCTGCCTCTCTCTCTCTCTCTCCCCCTCCCTCCCTCCTTCCCTCCCTCCCTTCCTCCCTCTCTCTGTGTGTTATGCCTGCTGCATGTTGTCTTGGATTCTGCCAATATAATAACTCGTAGATTTAGCATATGCAAAACAAATTTCAGATTTTAAGACATAAAGGTTAAGCAAGGAATTTTAAGTGTATACTGAATTTGTTTTTTTGGTGGGGGATAATCTTAATGTACTTTCATCAGATCAGATCACCAACTGGTGTTCAAGAAAACTAATATATAAAAGATGCATGCTTTTGGTCATTTAATTAGAGCACCAGTATAGTTCATCTTATTTTCAAATGGATCACTAATTAATCTGATATTGGAATTACAATATTCAAATTTTACCATTGTTATATTTTGTGATTGTAATGTACAGATTATATAGAAGTACCTAATCCCATAAGCCAGATATACAATTACAAAAATCCAATTGTTCATTTTTCTTTCATATAAGGGAGGGAATGAACTCGAGATCTCAGGTGTAAGGTGAATGTTGCTACAAATTTTTTGTATGTTTTTTTTTTTTTTTGTTCATTCTGTGTTTTGAGTAAGTTTTTGCATGTAGAATATACAAACACACACACACACACATATATTGTGTTTATCTGTCAACGGAAGAATAGTAATGATTATATGTTTTTTAATTTGTTCATTTTGTGTTTAAGTTAGTGACAAAAGTCAGTACTTGTTTTTTTAGCCTGAGACAAATGATCAGTACTGAAATTTCATTTCCCCACAATGAGTTTGTAGTGCACCACTTAGATGAGTTCTAGCTATCATCTGAAGCTCCTAAGGTTTTGAAAACAGTAGTTGTTGATTATTGTGCATCTTATCTTCATAATTCAATTATAATTTAAGTCCCATCTCTAAAGGTATACCTGCTCTTTATTTATTTGAGACCACAGAACATGCATCTTTGCCTATAATGATTAAGTGGAAATCATATTATGTCCCTGTTTAAGTCCCGGCGCTAAGTTGTTCCGCATCGAGAAATGAGAGATTTTACATGTGCTTATAAGTAGTTGAGTTATCTTTTATATTGCCAATTGATTGGTAAAATCTCAATTTTCTTCATGGTACCAGAGCAGGTTGCTCCGTGCATGAAGCCTAACGGCCACACATGCTCCACGTCATCCGATCTGTGTTGTCCACGTGTTAGGCTTGAAAATCCCCACACATGAGGGGACATGTTGAGAGTATCAATCACACGTCGGGAAAATAAGAGACTTTACATGTGCTTAAAAATAATTAGTTACTCTCCATATCGCCAATTGATTTTATTGTGGAACCTCAACTTTCTTCACCAAAACCTTTCTTTCACTGGACTATCTTCACAAGATTGTGAAAAACTTTTGTTCATTAATCTGATGGTAAAAGCTTAATTACTTCAATAGAAGTCTCTATCAAAGGCCTTTCTTTCGGAAAGATATCATCTGCAAATCTATTCCACCAAGGCCACCAGATCAAGTGATCTAGGCCTTTGAAATTTCATCCAATGATCCACTTGTTTTGATACCTTAGAAGCTATAATAATTTTTGCCGTTTGATGAAATTTCAAAGACTCGGATCACTTAATCCGGAGGCCTTGGTGGAAGAGATCGGAGAGTATCTCCTTCCCTTTCTTTCCATTTGTATATTAGCTTTGCAAAGTGGCAAAACACTAGTGGTACTAGGATTGTTGGCTTCTCTTTCTCTTTTTATTTTGGTGCAGGGTTACATCCCTTGGCACATAAAAATCAAATGCTACAAAACTCAGTGGCTTATTTGATGATATGAAGTGATATGATGATTCAGGTTCTCATCAAAACAAGTTCTTTAATTGTGGTATATTATATATTTTATAGTTGCAGAGTTATTTTGTAACCCATAAAATATGAATGTAGAAAGAGAAGTAATTTTCGCACATCATTTTTCTTCTTATGCACAATTTTTTTTTATTTCTAACCTTTGAATTAAATAAATTGAAAAGCAATCAAATGACATGAGTAAATATGAGGGTCGTCCAAAAAAAAAAAAGTGTGCGAAAATCATTGTTTCTATGATTGCATACCAGTGTGAAACTACAATGTTCGTATAATTCCAAATTTATCGGATGTCCGGCGTCCAAGCTACACAAACACAATAGCTTATATGATTTATATTATAAATGGTGACTCAGAGTCTCAGGAAACAAGTTCTTCGAGGTATATGGTTCTGCTAAAATTAATTAATATGCAATGATTGTAATTTCTTTGTGATTTCCACATCAGTAGTATATTTAGTTTTCATGACATAAACATGGATGCTAATGTTTCAACCACCAATCAGAAAAGCATGTACAGAGTTCACTTATGCTATTAATTTAACCATTAAACAACATTACAAGATCCAACTTAAACCTCAACAGCTAAAACTTTGGGGCCTAATGTTTTTTTTTTCTGTAAAGCGATATTCTAAACTGGTCTAATTTATAAAGAAGGAGATTCGAACTGTGTGTAGAAGCACACACATAATGACCTAGTCAGCTCACACATATGCATTCATTGTTAATTTATAATTGATAACTTAATTTCTTTGACACAAATTACATTTGGACTGGGATTTTCAAATCATGAGTTAAAGTCCACATCATTTAGGTATACATTAATCAACATATCTATCTACTTCAGTTGTCAAAGGACAAATCAAGGTCTTTGATCTAAACCACCACATGCTATGAATTGAAATAACAAGTACTAAAAAGCTTGCTAAATTAATTGTATAATAAAGAAAGATATATGAACATTTTACCCTCTATCAATCAAGTGCAAACCTATGCTTATCTGCTTTACTAGAGCAACTGCCTACATATATATATAAACTCATAAGTTTTCAACTTAACACCATATAATGAGTTATTAGAGTACATGAAAACTAGCTAGTGAAGAAATACCAGAAAGTTCAAACAAACTCCTTCACATCCTATCCAGCAAAACTAAACTAAGAAATCAGTCTTACACAGAAAACATAATTAATAGTTGGAAGATATATATAATTATATATATATATATATATATATATTATGTCTATATATATATTAGCCTCCCTGAAGCATGCACCAATGCACCTGAATTAATCATCTGAATCCTCTGAACTCGAATCAGAATCGAAAGCCTGGGAAGACCTGGAAGCCTCCTTGATCCCGAGTCCCACCACCTCTTCTTCCCATGGCGTGACCTGGAACCATCCTTTGATCCCTTTGATTTCCAAAAGTTCACCTTCATCATCAGATTCGTCGGCTGAAACCCTAAAGGCACAGTCTCCATCTTTTCCCACAGAAAAAGGCCCCAAAAGTTCTCCACTGCCATCATCCTGTGACAAATTGATACTTACACTACTCCAATTTACATTAGAACAAGTTGTAGGGGGATTCGAACAAATTGCAGACACGTACACGGAATGAAGATTATTTTGTAATACCCTAAATTGGCACATTTACTAAGAAAAGAAACTTAAAAAGAAAGAACTAGTGAAGTTTTCTATAATATTATATTCTACCTTTCTGCACATCCACCAAAAGTAGAACAGTTTGATCTTCTTGTGCACATGAAAAGGGCCAACAACCTCTATCTCCAACACTGCCATTTCTTCTCCTTCATCAGTGATTGGTTTCCCTCCCCTTCTCAGAACCCGCAAACCACCGTTTCCCATACGCTTTGGGCACTACACATATACATAAAAACATACATACATTAATAAATACGTGTGTGTGTTTGTTCATATATTGTGTTATGTGACTCATTGTCACACATACATTTTGCTAAGCAATATCAGAGAAAGTTATATGTGAGAGACAAATAAAACTTAAGGACTAAACTTGCTAGCTAGGACTTACAGTTAAGGCTCTATGATATTGGGCATCTTCCATCATACCTGCATACAAATACAATGGAAGATGACCAATTTCCAAAATCTCTCTGTTACATTTCTTGCAATCAACTCGGATGTGGCAACGGAGGGAAGGGTTCTCCCAGCCACCTTCCGGCTCAAGCTTAGTGACTCCATCAAGACTCTCCACCGAAACATACAGGATGAGCCGGCGAGTCCTAGGCATCGTACCTAGTTCCTCACAGTGCAAAATGTACCTTAACCAACACTTGTGACCCCACTTTCTTTCTCTCTCTCTCTCTCTCTCTCACACACACACACACACACAAAGTTCTTCAAAGCACTTGCATATGGGGACTCATAATTCTGCTTCTTATTGGGGCTCCATTTATTAGTGAAAGAGATCAAACAATTTTAAACAATTAAGCTAGAGCTTCCCCTAAACTGCACGGTAATATGGAGAGGTTCCAAGGACTCATTAATCCATCTGTGTATGTAACATGTTATTTTGCCAAATTTGCACTGTCATTTCTTTTTCTCTTTTCCCTTTCTGGAGTTCTTTTCCTTGAACCATGCGTCAAGAAATGGACTGTTGACTTCTGAAAACAGTAAAAACCTGCTACACTGTGTTCCTGGAAATGGTATAAAACCTTGCCACCCCATCCATGTCAAACTTTTTATTATTCTTCTTCTTGCAACCCCAATAAAGTTCTTCAACTCCTTTCGGTTCTAGTATTCTCATATTTTCATTTCTAGGGTTTAGGCTTAGGGCTTACACAACTTCTTTGATGAGCATTTGGATTTGTAGTGTTTAATAAGAAATTTTGATGATCTTTTAGCTACCCTAGCATACATTTCAGAAGGCTAATTTCAAGAAATCTGTTTGTACCATACTTGACCAATCCCGAAACTATTGAGCACCGGTCAACGTTATACCGTCAAGGACCCAGAAGAGTTTCCCTCCAACCAGGAGGCCAATCACATCGCCACACATATCGACATCAGAAGCCAATCATAGCACGACACGTGTCAACATCAGAAGCCAATCACAACACGACACGTGTCAATATCAAAACAAAGCTAGAAACTCTCTTCTATAAAAGGAGATCATTCTCCCACAATATTTCCTAATGTCATTTGTACTAAATCATTCACTTGTACTCACTAAAGGAGAGCTTGAACCTATGTACTTGTGTAAACCCTTCACAATTAATGAGAACTCCTCTACTCCATGGACGTAGCCAATCTGGGTGAACCACGTACATCTTGTGTTTGCTTCCTTGTCTCTATCCATTTACATACTTATCCACACTAGTGACCGGAGCAATCTAGCGAAGGTCACAAACTTAACATTTTTTGTTGTACCAAAGTCCTCACTGATTTTGTGCATCAACACTTGGCGCCATCTGTGGGAACAACACTTATTCCCACTCTCTTCAGCTTTGTTAAGCTGATTTCCACCATTCGTACACTCTCTTTTGACCAGGCATCCCTTTCCAATATGGGGAGCGAATGAAGCCACAACACACAGAATGACACCCCTATTGAACCTGGTGCGAAGCAACGAAAGAAAGAACAAAAGAAGTTTGCTTTTTAGGTTAAAGTCGATGAGCTGGAGGCTTAGAACAACAAGATAGCGATGAAGAATGAGATCCTCCAAGAGCAGTATGAGAAGGTCTTCGAGATGCTCCACGAGGCTAGGTATACTAAAACACACAAGCTCATCGCCCCTGTGGAAGTTAACAATCAACTGGGTGCCCCCCCAACATGGAGGGTCATTTGCCCTCGACATGGGTATTCTTGTTGAGTAGCGAGCTACTCATCGAAATGGTGACCAACATGAGACTTCTCTCAACCCAGCTGATTCGACCCGAAGCAGGAGAAGTGGAGGAAGGCACCTCTTTACAGAAGGAGTGGAAGGATCAAAAGTCGTTTTTCGCGATTGTCGAGACTTCCTAAAGCAACTTCGAGACAATCCTATCCACGTAAGCTCGAAGATCAATGACCCAAGGGTCTCTGAAAGACTCGATCCCTTCCCATGTCCCAGGCCGGTTACCAATTTAAGGAAGGGGCAACAAGTCCTATAAAAACAAGAAGGTATAGGGGACTCAGAGATGTTCTGACAGACATACCTTGGAAGTCAGTACGGTGAGTCTAAGGAAAAATCACATGCTCTTGATCAAACCTTCATACTTCCAAGAGGAGATGGAGATTTATGAAAGAAAGCTCCAGTGGTACATGACTTCACTCAGGACCCTCTTGTCTTACAACTTCTAAAGGAAGTAAATAAGTTGAAGGCCGAACAACAAGCTGAGATACCTGATTGGAACCATCCTAGGCCTGGCCCTCTTATAAGGAGGATCTTCGACATCCCCTTCCAAGCAAAGACAAAGCAGAAGCTTGGCTTGCAACTCTATACTGGAAAGGAGGACTCGATTGAACACCTTAACCTTTTTTATTCCACCATGGCATACTGGATGCATACTGACGAAGAGCAAGGTCTTCTCTTTCCCTCTACCCTCTCTGGTGGAGCTCTAAACTGGTATTGCCGTCTTCCACCTGAAACGGTAGACTCATTTAAGGAATTGAGGAAACTGTTTGTTTCTCAACATATTTTCCAGACCGATCGTTTGTACTCTACGGATGACTTGTACACTATTCGCCAAAAGCCAGACGAGTCATTATGTATGTATGCTGGCCGTTTCAGCCATGAGTATTCCCATTGTGTCGAGGTAAACGACAAGACTGCCCTCAAAACCTTCACGGCAGGGCTACATGACTGTTTCTTTAAGTACATGATCAATGCCAACACTTGGAAGACTTACTCTGAGGTGATGGCCCAAACTTATAACCATGCATCCGCCGAGGCAATGACATTCCAAGGGAAACCCCCCACAGCCACCCCTTATCAGCAAGTAGGGAGTGGAAGCCAAATCCAACCAAATGAGAATACCTCAACCTTCCAAAAGGCAGCGGTGCCTCTCTCTGCCTTAGTTAATACTTCGCCAAGTCAACAGACATATCAATCTCAGGGCAAAAGGAAATATTTCCATCCTCACCAGTCTCATTTTAGTAAAAGAAGTAAGGGACACTATCGCGATAACCAAGGGTATCGCCATGATAATGCCCGCCCCCAGGTAGTCAACACAGTGGGCCAACCACGTGTCAGGACAGGCCCTACCTCGAGGTATGAGACATACACACCTTTGAACGCCACATGTATGGCCATTTACCCCAGCATAGCACACCTGATACCGAAGCTAATGCCGAGGCAGTCGAGTTACAAGCCCACGAAGAACACATGCACATTTTGCTGCTACCACGAGGATAACGGCCATGATGGCGAGAAGTGTATTACCCTTCATGATCATATTGAAGCTTTAGCACGTGAAGGAAAAATTGATCAATTCCTCATTCAATATCATGTTTCATGAAGCTTTCAAGGCACTTAATGTAGCTGAACACTTGCTCGATCGCTCGATTTCTCCTCTGATAAGCTTCTCCGGTGATATCATGCAACCTTTGGGGAGAATACACTTACCTTTCACCATTGGTACAAGCCCTTACACAACTACCATTACCATTAACTTCCTGGCGGTTGATTGCCCAACGACATACAATGTCATCTTGGGACACACATGCATCAATGATCTCAAGGCCATGGTATCCACACATATGTTATTGATGAAATTTCCAACCCCCTATGGCAATGGTTACATCAGAGGAGATCAACTTAGTGCACGATCATGTTACAACACTTCGGTCAAGTAATAACACCTGTTTGTGCCCAAGGAAACCCTTTCTAACCAAATCATAAAGACCAGCCCAGACGAAGCCAACTTGGATCTTCACGATGGCAACAGTCAACCCAACGATCCTCGATATGACTCTTTCACCCAGTAAGCACAACCCACTGAAGAGTTGGAAAAGGTCTCTATTTCAAAAGATTATCCAGATCGCATGGTGAAGATTGGCACCACCTTGTCACCACCCATTCGGTTGACATTGATCTCTTTTTTACAAGAGAACACTGAAGTCTTCGCCTGGTCATACGAGGATATGTCAAGCATCTCTCTCGATATCATCTGTCATTGCTTAAGTATTGACCTCAAGACCAAGCCAGTGAGACAGAACCGAATATCTTATGACGCTGAATGGTACGAGGCAATGAAGGTAAAAGTTGAAAAACTCAAAGGCATAGGCTTCGTCCGCGAAGTCAATTATCCAACATGGGTAGCAAATGTTGTCCTTGTTAAGCAGAATCCGACCAAGGAAAGTCTTCTGCTCCAAAAGGTCTTGTGGAGAATACGTGTCGATTACACCGACCTAAACAAAGGATGCCCGAATGATAGCTTTCCTCTTCCTCTCATAGACAGACTTATAGACTCTACGGCAGGGTGTGAACTCCTAAGCTTCATGGATGCTTACTCAGGATACAACCAAATCCTCATGAACCCTCCGGACCAAGAACACACAACCTTCACTACTGACAGGGGACTATATTGCTATAAAGTCATGCCTTTCGGCCTAAAGAATGAATAAACGATTTATCAGAGACTGGTCAATTCAATGTTCATCGAACAGATTGGGAAGAGCATGGAAGTTTACGTTAATGATATACTAGTCAAGAGCAAACATGCTGACCAACACATCACCAACCTATCTGAAACTTTCATCATTCTGAAGAGGTATCGAATGTGGTTGAACCCCAACAAATGTGTCATCGGCATAGGCTTTGGCAAATTCTTAAGCTTCATAATAAGCAAACGAGGTATTGAGGCTAATCCCGAGAAGATTAAAGCAATCATCGACATGAAGGAACCGGTAACTTCAAAAGACATCCAAAGCCTTACTGGCAAAGTGGCAGCCTTAACTAGGTTCATCTCTAAGGCCACAGACAGATGTGCTCATTTATTCAAAGCACTTAAGGGAAGTAAGAAGTACATTACATGGACTGATGAATGTGATAAGGCATTCAAGAACCTCAAAGACTACATGAGTAAAGCCCCTCTGCTATCCAAACCTAAGGTTGGTGACACTCTCATTATCTATTTGTCGGTATCAGCTTCAGCAGTAAGTTCCGTTCTCAATCGAAATGATGGTAATGTCGAACGACCTGTCTACTACACTAGCAAGGCCTTACAAAATACGGAGACACGATACTCCAACATTGAGAAATTGGCTTTAGCATTGGTCATGTCTGCTCGAAAACTTCGCCCTTACTTCCAAGCACACTTCATCATCGTGCTTACCAATCATCCTCTTCGACAGATACTCCAAAGTTCTGACACTTCCGGGCGAATAATCAAATGGGCGATAACATTGGGTGAGTTTGACATCTCTTACCAACCAAAGTCAGATGAGAAGAGCCAAGCAGTGGCAAACTTCATCCCCGACTTCACATATCATGTTGACATTGTTTCTACGCCTAAAAAAGTAGTTTCATTACCCTCGAAAGCTCAGAAAATATAACCAACAGCCCCAGCATGGAGTCTATTTGTTGATGGCTCGTCCAACCAACAGGGTTATGGAGCAGGACTAGTCCTTATGACCCCTGACAAAGTGGCGATGGAATATGCTATTCGTTTCAAATTCAAGGCGTCGAATAATGAGGCCGAATATGAAGCCCTCCTAACAGGCTTACGTTTGGCCAAACATCTTGGGGTTAAACGAATTGATATCTTCAGTGACTCCCAATTAGTGGTTAACCAGGTCACCAACAACTTTGACGCTAAGGATAGCTCTATGGCAGCATATATGGCACAAACACAATTGTTGCTCACTTCCACTACCAGATCACCCAAATTCCTCGAGCGGCAAACAGTCATGCAAATACTTTGGCTTGCCTCGCCTCAACGGTAGAAGACAAGATTGGGAGAAAAATTCAGGTCGAATTGTTGGCAGCACCAAGCACCATGGCTGCGGAAGTGTGCAACTTACAACAGGGGGATAGTTGGATTACCCCGATTTATAGATTCCTTGCTCATGACACCATTCCAAATGACAAAGTCCAAGCTAAGCAAATTCGATACAAGGCTACCCGTTACTTGATCATTAATGACCAACTCTACAAGCGGGGTTTTAACCTACCATACCTAAGATGCCTTACGCCCGCAGAGGCGGAAACTGTCCTTCAAGAAATACATGAAGGTGTCTTTTGATGCGTAAAATAAATAAACACACAAATTAACCCTCTTGTTGACAATTGTAGTATGGATAAGTAAGGATCGTTCTTAAACCGGGGATTATGAGGGATTGCTAAAACACTCTAAACTGACTCAAATCTGTAAAACAAAGTTTAAAATACGAAACTAGACTCAACGAATGCAAAACTAAACTCTAAAACACTAAAACGAACCAAAAGAATCAAAACAGCAACCAAACACTCAAAACTGCCTAAAAACCACTTTCTGGGCAGTTTTGGGACTCTAACACAACTTGGACGAATTTTGGTTTCCTAATGACCTAAAACACCTAAAAACATATTCTACGACAAGTTCTAAGTAATATGACTCAAAGAAATAAGGTGGGTTTGATTTTGGACGAAATTAAGTAAAACAAAGCAAGAACAAAGTAAACAGATTTTAAGACAAAGTTAAGTAAATTGATGGGTGATAGATCAACTAGAGGGTTCTTCTCCACACATGATACACTTGCATTCAACTTTGATTTCCAATTGTTTCTTTCAATGAATTATGAATCTCAACGCCCTAGGTTAACTGTGATAGCACTTTTTTAACCTTCAAGTTTTCCTAAAGTTAGTGAATTGGATGGGAATGCACATGCAACAACTCAAAACATTCTCTAAAAGTTCCTTACGTGAAAAGCACAATAAAGATACAATCAAAGATCATTAAGCTTCATGAAAACTATAAGCATTGACGAGGCAATTGTTACTATGAAAAGCATGAAACGTTTGCCAAGAATTCACTTAACGCGATCGTTTATAAGCGACCTCCACTACTTTCAAACATAAAGTTGTAACTATTAGGTGAAACTTCCTTATGTTTTAGCTTTAAATTCCTGCATGAAAACTAAATTGGCCATCTTAATTAACACACAAAAATAAGTCATCAATCAAACGGTTAAGCAAATTGCATTCACAATTCATGAAATAAAGGAAAACAGATTTATACATTGTAAATATAAGAAAGAGAACACCTAAGTATTCCAACGATTCGATGTTGAACGGCTAGAAACTTCAAGTACTTCTTCTTCCTCTCCTTTGCTGCGGCACAGGGATTATGGGCAGGTTCTTGGGTATTTGAATGATGTAGAATGGATGGAGGATGTATGGAAGTGTTTAGGGTTGATGGGTGGTGCGGCTAGGGTAGTTTTGGGTCAGAAAATATGGTGAATGGTGAAGGAATGGGGATGTTGAATATGAGGTTCAGTTTCTGGCGTGAATGGGTATTTTCTAGATGAATGGGGGATGTTTGTGGCTGCACAAGGATGTTTATTTAAAGGGATTAGGAAATTAAAAACCCTAGACTATTTTGGTAAACAGAAATCAAGTCAAAAGCTTCTAGAAATAGGAAATCAAATCAGAAAATTAAAGGAAAGTGCCAAGGGGGATGCGGCAATAACATATATGTATAGGAAAGGGTATGGCACGGTTTGGGACTGAAATTGGCTAAGTTTAAATCTCCAAATCCTCCAAGAAAAGGTAAGAAATCAGAATTAAAAGGAGAAAAGGTAAGGTGATGTGCGGCAAAGACTAGAAAATAAAAGGAATGTGTATTTGATGTCCTAGGATGCTTAGGACGCCTTCAAAGTTGATAAAACTTAGGAACATTTAGGAAAGGTCAAACCAAAGTAGGAAACCTTGGCTTAACTTTCCTATTTCAAGTAGGAATCCTTCTTGGAGTAGGAATCCTTGTTCTTCTAGGAATCCTCATGTGATTAGGAATCCATCTTCCATTAGGAATCCTTCTTGGAGTAGGAATCCTTCGTCGATTAGGAATCCTTCTTCAATTAGGAATCCTTCGTTGATTAGGAATCCTAATTTCTTCAAGTCTTCAATTCATCCATTCCTTTTGCTCCAAAATGCTCCAAATTACATCATTTTGCACACTTCGGCTTTGGAATCTGAAAACACACAAAAGTAACTTTAAACACTAAAATAGCTAACGAAACATAACATAAATGCACGAGAACAAGCCAATTAAGTCGCGTAAATATGCTCCTATCAAATTCCCCCACACTTAGCTTTTGCTAGTCCTCGAGCAAAACAAAGAAATAAAACAAAACAAAACAAATAAAACACAACCTAAACCTTCCAACATTTGCCTCAGGGATTTCCAATGCACCTGACATGTTAAAAATCGTTATTCCCCACATATTTTAGTCATCTTTACACTTAAGCACATACTTAATCATAGTTACCACTTACTAGTTCACAATTAATCAATTAAAACAATGTTTTTGATGTAGTAACATGCCTTAGAGAAATCACTCAATTCCTTACAAGATATGCACTCAATTTTCACTCAGATTTTCTAACTACACACCCTATACTAGTCATATGTGAGAAGATTGATGTAGAGATGAAAACGAACACTCACATATATGTATCACAAAGAACGCAATTTCTGGAGTTAATAAACATGTCAAGATATGATCTCATGAATTGAATGCTACTACTTAGACGCGAGAACCAGTGACACCATATGCTCATTCCAAATTCAAACTCTACAAATTGAAACACATAACACTCAAGATTGAAGTCAAAGGTTGTAACGGGGCTTGGGGTGTTGGCTAACAAATGAAGGATAGGGATAACAAACGTTCTTAAAGCAATAGCAAGCAAAGTAATGAAATTGAAACTTAGAATTCACTTAGATTGCAGAAATCAACTTTTAGACATAAGGGGAAGATTCAAGCAATATTTAGGGCCGAATTCAAAGTTTTGGACCCTTTCTTCAACAAACAATACTTTGGGACTCTTTTTCACATCTTTTCAACTCCTTTTCATTCTTTTCACACACTTTTTCTTTTTCTTTTTCTTTTTCCACGAATTTCAATTTTTTTTTCTTTTCTTGCCGTGTTCTATGGCACCCAAAATACCCAAATTGAAACCTTTCCCCCACACTTGGTTTCTGCCATATATAAATCAAAAGGAATTCAATTTGAATCATGCTTTACTATGCTTCAAGAACAAGGGTAAGGATGGTCCTAATCTAGGCTAGGTGAGGTTAATGTGGGTTAACAAAGAATGAAGGCTAACAAGGCTCGACGGGGTTAAAACCTACAAAACATAATGACATAGGGGATTCACGGCTTTTTGATTATGGTGGTGGTCACTACACAACTTTATCTTGAATATGTGTTATGCAAATCAATAACATGCTTTGAATGAAATGGGCATGAGTTCTAGCATTTGGAACTAAATGATGAAACGCCTTCTAAGTAGTAACCAAGCAAAGAATAATGAGATCATGCAACGACTTAGAAAACAATAATGCACAGATTTTAACTCTCCAAATAAACATTTAGGCTCAAGTCTCACAAGGTTGTAGCGTTTGTTTGAGTTCCTTCCTTCAAGCATGTTACAAAAACTAATTTTTATCCTTTGTGATTGCATGTAAATTCATAAGCTATGACCACAACCAAGCATAAGCAAAGAGTAATTCAAACTTTCATCATGTTAATAACTTTCTTTAACAGCCATGCAATTACAAACCGAATCCTCATCATTGTGTTGGAAGGTACCCTAGACACAAACACACAAAAACGACTCAAAACACTCTTTTTAGGTTTTTCAAAACACTTTTTTTTCAAATTTTTATGTGATTTTCGGAGTTTTATGTTAACACACACCAAAACTACTTAAAAACACTTAAAAACAGCAAGGAACAAGTCTCTAAGTAATGGGTGGTACAATCCCACGAATTTGCATAAAAAATACTTAGTTACCCCTCCATACTTAAATCAAACATTGTCCTCAATGTTTCAAGCATAAAGTTACACAAAACACAAAGAAACCAACAAACAGCAACGTAAACAAATAAACTGGCAGATTATAAACAACAACAAAGAGAAGGGTTTTAGGAACGCAAATCTGGAATTGGAGTGATTCCTAGGGCTTCCTTTGTTGTATGCATGGGTTGCCTCCCAAGTAGCGCTTTCTTTTATGTCTTGCAGCCGGACGAAGAGCTCATTCATCTCTCATTGGAACCCACGGCATGCAGTGGGATCTCCTCCACGACATGCTCAACAAAGGTCTCATACATTGCATCCTTGAACGGAAATGGATAGTGATGTTTGTTGATGGGTGCGCTGTGTTGCCTAAGGTTCACGTTCATGCGCCCACCATCGAGGATTTGCTTGGGTATCTGCACCATAGAAGGGAACCACCTATCAACTTTAATGGGAATTGGATTTGGATTAGGTGGCTTACCTATGTGATGTGATGAAGTGGCAGCAATGTGAACATTCTTCCCCATGGTGCTTTCGGCCAATTTGAGCATTGTGAGGGCAGTGGCCGCATGGTCCTTGTACTCCACTCCAATTCCCTCGTCTTGCATGGTTGTTGATGCATCCTTTGTGCTTGGTGCTGAACGGTCCGGTCCTATCTTTTCAATTTTATCAATGGCACAACAAGAATGAACAACATTAGGAGTCTCAATGGATTCAGAAATTTTAAAACTAATCATGTCACCACCAAATGCCATAGTGACTAATCCTTTGGCCACATCAATCTTTGTTTGAGCCATTTTCATGAATGGCCTTCCAAGGAGGATGGGCAATGAAGGGGCATGGTCCGATTCATCCATTTCGAGGACATAGAAATCCGCCGGGAAGATTAAATGATCAACCTGCACTAAAACGTCTTCCAAAACTCCCTTTGGATAAGCGTTAGATCTATCGGCCAATTGTATGATTACACCATCATTTTTCAATGCTCCTAAGTTCATAGATGCATAAATGGAATATGGCATAACATTTATAGAAGCACCTAAATCAAGCATGGCAAATTTGAAACGGGTATTACCAATGACACATGGAATTGTGAAACTACCCGGATCTTTACATTTTGGTGACAGCTTTCTTTGCAACATTGCGGAGACATTCTCGCTTACATGTACCACTTCTTTCTCCCAGGCACGTTTCTTTGTTGTACAAAGCTTCTTTAAACACTTGGCATACTTCAGGATTTGCTTTATGGCATCAAGGAGGGGAATGTTGACATGCACCTTTCTAAACGTCTCTAGAACATCTTTTTCTTCCTCTTCGTTCTTGGATTGCAAAAATCTGCTAGGAAATGGGACATTCAAAGGAAAAACATTAGTAGGAATTGAATTTAACACATTCTTACCCTTATTGGACAGATTTGAAGGTTTAGGGGCCATGGACACTTGCGGTAAAGGTACTTCCACCTTTGTCGTGGGTTGATTTGATTCCTCCTCTTCCATTTGCATCATTTCATCCTCTTTGTGACCTGTTTTTGATGAAGAACCTGCTCCAACCTCCTTACCACTTTTTAAGGTGATTGCTTTGGCTGATTCAAACCCTCCATTTGGATTCGGAATGGTAGAACTAGGAAGCCTTCCTTGGTCTCTAATCTGCCCAACAACTTCGGCAATCTGTCCCATTTGTATCTCTAGTTGGTCCACTCTTTTGTTTTGATTTTCTTGCCCCTGAGTCAAAGTGGTTAGTAACTTAACAAGTGTATCATTATCCAAAGCATTACCTGAAGTATTTGGGGCAGATTGTGGTTGGACTTGAGGGGGTGCATATGGTTTGGTGTAGAAACCCGGGGGTTGTTGCCTAAAGCCTCTTTGTGGTTGGGCTTGTTGTGGCTCTCTCCATTTGAAGTTTGGATGGTCTCTCTACCCCGGATTATACGTGTTGGAGTATGGATCATGTCTTGGCTGATTTTGGCTTTGAAACCCAATGGCATTAGCGCTCTCCCATCCACCATTCTCGATGAGTTGAGGACACTTTTCAGAAGCATGTCCTTGGATAGAACATACGCCACACACCATGGGTCCTTGCATCTTCATTCCCTCGGCCATCTGTGAAACAATAGAAGTAAGATTAGCCAACTGAGTTTGAATATTAGATGTGGAACTTACCTCATGAACTTGTTGTCGTGGGGGTCCTCTTTGGCCTACACCCTCGTATTGTTGAGCGTTCAACGCTCGATTAGCAATCAAGATTTTTGCAGCCATGGGCGTTTTGTCCACCAATGCTCCACCCGCCGAGGCATCGAGCATTTGACGTTCTAGTGGTAGGAGCCCTTCGTAGAAGTATTGCAAAAGCAACTCCTCCTTCATCTGATGATGTGGACAAGAAGCAACAAGTGATTTAAATCGTTCATAATATGTAGGAAAAGACTCACCTTCATCTTGTTGAATTCCACTTATTTTTTTACGAAGAAGAATGATGCGAGAAGTTGGGAAAAACTTCTCCAGAAACGCCCTCTTCATACTCTCCCAAGACGTAACTGTTCCGGGAGCCAACTCGTATAACCAATCCTTGGCCTTGTCCATTAAAGAGAATGGAAAAGCCTTCATCTTTAAAATACTTCCGTCAACGTTAACCGGAGTCATACTTGAGCACACCACTTCAAATTCTTTCAAATGTTTGGTCGGATCCTCCATGGACAGCCCATGGAACTTTGGAATGTGGTGGAGCAAACTTGACTTAAGCTCGAACTCTTCGGTTTTACCTTGGGCAGCCATGGGATATTGGATACACAATGGTGCGGCATTATCCAAACCCGAAGCGGAAAGCTCCTTGAGTGTACGGTTGTCCATGGCCATGCCTTGCTCTTCTCCACCCACTTGTGCCGTGGGATCCTCTTCTTCTTCTAGAACTTGTTCTTCAAGGTCAGGTTCCGGGCTAGGTGGGTTAGACTCTTGTTGGTTCCTCCTTCTTCTCAAAGTTCGCTCGAAATCGTCGTTGAAGTCCAAAATATGCTCACGAACAGGTTTGGAGCTTCGAGTCATGCACTAGTACCTAAAAACAAAGAAACAACATAAATCAGCAACTATGATAGAAAACAAACGAAAATAAATAATAAACAAAAAGAACGAGGGATTAGCAAAGTTGCTAATCCCCGGCAACGGCGCCAAAATTTGATGCGTAAAATAAATAAACACACAAATTAACCCTCTTGTTGACAATTGTAGTATGGATAAGTAAGGATCGTTCTTAAACCGGGGATTATGAGGGATTGCTAAAACACTCTAAACTGACTCAAATCTGTAAAACAAAGTTTAAAATACGAAACTAGACTCAAAGAATGCAAAACTAAACTCTAAAACACTAAAACGAACCAAAAGAATCAAAACAGCAACCAAACACTCAAAACTGCCTAAAACCCACTTTCTGGGCAGTTTTAGGACTCTAACACAACTTGGACGAATTTTGGTTTCCTAATGACCTAAAACACCTAAAAACATATTCTACGACAAGTTCTAAGTAATATGACTCAAAGAAATAAGGTGGGTTTGATTTTGGACGAAATTAAGTAAAACAAAGCAAGAACAAAGTAAACAGATTTTAAGACAAAGTTAAGTAAATTGATGGGTGATAGATCAACTAGAGGGTTCTTCTCCACACATGATACACTTGCATTCAACTTTGATTTCCAATTGTTTCTTTCAATGAATTATGAATCTCAACGCCCTAGGTTAACTGTGATAGCACTTTTTTAACCTTCAAGTTTTCCTAAAGTTAGTGAATTGGATGGGAATGCACATGCAACAACTCAAAACATTCTTTGAAAGTTCCTTACGTGAAAAGCACAATAAAGATACAATCAAAGATCATTAAGCTTCATGAAAACTATAAGCATTGACGAGGCAATTGTTACTATGAAAAGCATGAAACGTTTGCCAAGAATTCACTTAACGCGATCGTTTATAAGCGACCTCCACTACTTTCAAACATAAAGTTGTAACTATTAGGTGAAACTTCCTTATGTTTTAGCTTCAAATTCCTGCATGAAAACTAAGTTGGCCATCTTAATTAACACACAAAAATAAGTCATCAATCAAACGGTTAAGCAAATTGCATTCACAATTCATGAAATAACAATTAGACGTAATCAATTCATCTTGCAAGCATAATCATGGTATTGAATAACCCCCTAGCCAAAAGGCTTAGTTCCTCATGTTCACAAAACAAAGGAAAACAGATTTATACATTGTAAATATAAGAAAGAGAACACCTAAGTATTCCAACGATTCGATGTTGAACGGCTAGAAACTTCAAGTACTTCTTCTTCCTCTCCTTTGCTGCGGCACAGGGATTATGGGCAGGTTCTTGGGTATTTGAATGATGTAGAATGGATGGAGGATGTATGGAAGTGTTTAGGGTTGATGGGTGGTGCGGCTAGGGTAGTTTTGGGTCAGAAAATATGGTGAATGGTGAAGGAATGGGGATGTTGAATATGAGGTTCAGTTTCTGGCGTGAATGGGTATTTTCTAGATGAATGGGGGATGTTTGTGGCTGCACAAGGATGTTTATTTAAAGGGATTAGGAAATTAAAAACCCTAGACTATTTTGGTAAACAGAAATCAAGTCAAAAGCTTCTAGAAATAGGAAATCAAATCAGAAAATTAAAGGAAAGTGCCAAGGGGGATGCGGCAATAACATATATGTATAGGAAAAGGTATGGCACGGTTTGGGACTGAAATTGGCTAAGTTTAAATCTCCAAATCCTCCAAGAAAAGGTAAGAAATCAGAATTAAAAGGAGAAAAGGTAAGGTGATGTGCGGCAAAGACTAGAAAATAAAGGGAATGTGTATTTGATGTCCTAGGATGCTTAGGATGCCTTCAAAGTTGATAAAACTTAGGAACATTTAGGAAAGGTCAAACCAAAGTAGGAAACCTTGGCTTAACTTTCCTATTTCAAGTAGGAATCCTTCTTGGAGTAGGAATCCTTGTTCTTCTAGGAATCCTTGTTCTTCTAGGAATCCTCAAGCTTGACAACTCAACTAGGGGAGCACTTATGCCCAACAAGAGTTAAAGTCACCAACAAAGTCTTATTGCAAGCCAACAACAACTTCAGTGCATGGCATACGAAGATCAAACTCTTCAGCCTTCTTGCATCTGTTTCAGACATTTCCCCTCTATAACAATGCAAATACTACAACTCGTAGAAAGCTTCACACACTCTTGATCAAGACAATGTGAAGCAAAACCAATTTATGGTGCCAACAAGAGCTTCATCAAAGGAGTTCAACCACAATTCTCAAAAGCTTCACACACTCTTGATCAAGATAGTATGAAGCAAAACCAATTTATGGTGCCAACAAGAGCTTCATCAATGGAAGGCAACCACAATTCTCAAAAGCTTCACACACTCTTGATCAAGACAGTGTGAAGCAAAACCAATTTATGGTGCCAACAAGAGCTTCATCAAAGGAGTTCAACCACAATTCTCAAAAGCTTCACACACTCTTGATCAAGACAGTGTGAAGCAAAAAAAATTTATGGTGCCAACAAGAGCTTCATCAAAGGAGGACAACCACAATTCTTAAAAGCTTCACACACTCTTGATCAAGACAGTGTGAAGCAAAACCAATGTATGGCGCCAACAAAAGCTTCATCAATGAAGGGCAACTACAACTCATAGAAAGCTTCACACACTCTTGATCAATACTGTTCGAAGCAAATTCAATTTATATGGTTCGTCCAAACCTTCGACTAGTACAAGGTGTGGCTTGCATCACAATCTCTTGCTCAACAGTGTGGAAGCAAAATTTATATATGTTGTTTCTCTCACATTTTCATATTTCTAGTTTCCCAAAAAAAAAAGGAAATTCAACAAATTTCTAGTTTTCCAAAAAAAAAAAAGGGAAATTCAACAAAGCTTCATCAATGGAGAACAACTACAAATTCTCAAAAGCTTCACACTATCTTGATCAAGATAGTGTGAAGCAAAATCAATTCATGGTACCCAGTAAAGCTTCACCACAAAAGCTTCACCAACAAAAGCTTCAACTCCAAAGTTTCACCTACAAAGCTTCAACTCCAAAGCTTCACCTACAAAGTTTCACCCACAAAAGCTTCACCTACAAAGCTTCAACTCCAAAGCTTCACCTACAAAGCTTCAACTCCAAAGCTTCACCTACAAAGCTTCAACACAAAAGCTTCACCCACAATAGCTTCACCTACAAAAGCTTTACTCATAAAAACTTCACCAACAAAAGCTTGACCCACAAAAGCTTCACCCACCACAAAAGCTTCACCTACAAAAGCTTCACCCATAAAAGCTTCACCAACAAAAGCTTCATCCACAAAAGCTTCACCCACCACAAAAGCTTCACCTACAAAAGCTTCACCAACAAAAGCTTCACCCACAAAAACTTCACTTACAAAAGCTTCACCTACAAAGCTTCAACACAAAAGCTTCACACTATCTTGATCAAGATAGTGTGAAGCAAAATCAATTCATGGTACCCAACAAAACTTCAACCTCAAAGCTTCACCTACAAAGCTTCAACACCAAAGCTTTACCTACAAAGCTTAAAATATATATATATATATATATATATATATATATTTTTTTTTTTCTTTCAGAAATTCGAAAATTAAAAAATTAAAAAATTCGAAAATTCGAAAATTTCGAAAATTTGAAAAAAAAAATTCAAAAAAAAAAATTGCCTAGGCCTCCTCTTCTTTGGGCCTAACAACTTTCATAACAAATATATATAAAGAAGGAGTTTTGGGCTACCACTTAGAAAGGAAATGCCTCATTCGTCAACTCTCTCGACCGGAGACTTAAGGGACTCCTACCATATGTTACTGCACCTTGATACTTGGAAGTCTTACGACCACTCAATGACTTTGATTTTTCAAGTCTCCAACCGAGAAGTTTTCCTTACTCGGGAAATTAAGGGAGCACTACCTCAACATACATGCTTCACTCACAAAGCTTCAACATACAAGCTTCAACAAAAGAAAAAACTCAAAGAACTTAGTGAAGAAGACCTTGGTGTATTTAACACAATACGTTGAAATGAAGCAAAGCTTGTTTATTGATATCTCCGCTAAGTTACAAATATGTACATATACATGAATTAAAATAAACAAACAAGAGGGAGCCTTCACAAAGGTTGCTCAGAAGAAGTCTCAGCAGTTTGCAAAGCCCTAGAAAGAGGAGGCACCGGAGGGTGATTATTCAGAGCCTCAATACTAGGCAGAACCCCAGAAGGAGGAGGCACCGAACGTTGATCATTTGGAGCTTCATTACGCGGTACAGCCCCAGAAGACAAAGGCAATCAATGCTTTTGGAACAAACCCACAAACATATGATGATCAAGTAAAATCTGACCATCAAATTCCTGCAGCTGGTCCAGCTTCTTCTTCATGTTTGTAGCATAGTCATGTGCGAGCATGTGCAACTGTTTATTTTCATGCTTGAGCCCTCTGATCTCCTGTTTGAGACTTATCACTTCAGCCGCCAATGATTCAACTTGCCGGGTTTGAGCAAATAGGCGTTGGGCCATATTAGACACAGAACCTGCATACTGAACACTTAGAGCCAGAGAATCCTTAACAACCAACTCATCAGACCGTTTGGAAAGTAGTCTGTTATCTTTGGGAGTGAGAAGGTTCCTGGCCACCACCGCAGCGGTCATATCACTCTTCATCACAGAGTCCCCAATAGTAAAGGACCAGTAGAGGATAAGAATGATGGGCGTCATATGTTGTCTTGAGAATGCATGGTTGCCTCTTCACCAAAGTTCAAGTCAAAACAACGGTCGGATGGGCCAAACATTCTCAGAAATGATGAAGGATAAATGAGGTGCAATAAATATATGAAGTACAAAAATAAGGGGAAAATTCCTACAAGCAATAACTCTCTGAATGTACTTCTTGCACACAATTGGTGCCCTTATAAAAGAAAGGGCAACAGGGCCGTTGGTTCAAAAATCGAAGAGGTACCACTCTTTGGATTTTGAAGAGGCACCACTCTCCACACGCAACATCAGCTCCTCGGGTACCACAAATAACTTTGCCAAATATCTCTGACAAAGTTTAGACACATAAATTTTGAAGGTCCAACTACCCTACTATTACCCACAAGAGTAAAGGAACAACACCACTGCTTGATAACTGGAAAGTCCCTATGTGTGTCAACCTCCGTGTTCCGTGGCAAGGCAGATTGGAAAAAAGCCCAACCTTTACTCACATTCGAGAAAACACTCCCAACAAGATTGCTTGCTCAAAAATCGAAGAGGCATCGCTCTCCGAATCTCGAGAGCCAAACTCTCAATAGGATTACTTGCTCAAAAATCAAAGAGGCACCACCTCTGAATCTCGAGAACCAAACTCCAACATGATTACTTTCTCAAAAATCAAAGAGGCACCGCTCTCCGAATCTCGAGAGCCAGACTCCCAACAGGATTACTTGCTCAAAAATCGAAGAGGCACCGCCCTCCGAATTTCGAGAGCCAGACTCCTAACAGGATTATTTTCTCAAAAATCGAAAAGGCACCACTCTCCGAATCTCAAGAGCCAGACTCCCAACATGATTGCTTTCTCAAAAATCGAAGAGGCACCGTTCTTCGAATCTCGAGAGCCAGATCCCCGACAAGATTGCTTGTTCGAAAACCGAAGAGGCACCGCTCTCCGAACTTCGAGAGCCAGATTTCCTTGGATAAAGCTTGTCTGCAATCTTCACACATAACATCAGCTTTCCAGATACCGCAGACCATTTTTTCAAAGCGCTATGACAAAGTTAAAACATGTGAAGCTTGCAGCTCCCACTACATTGTTATGACCAAGAAGGGTAAAGGAATAGCATTACTACTTGTGGTTAGGGAGACTCCTATATATGTCAACCTCCATCCTCCACGGACAGGCAGACCTACAAAAATGTTCAACCCTTCCTCATATCTAAGAGGGCACTCCCAAAGAAGCCTCTCGAAATACTCAGCTTTCTTCCCCCCTCCCAATAATACCTATGCAAACCAGCCACACCAGAGCAAGAGTATCTCATATCATCAGGGTCAAAAGCAAGAGTATCCCATATCATGCTTTTTCTCTGTATTTTCCTTTGCCCTCGTTCTTATCTGCAAGACAATGAGAAAGAGAGCAATCAGTCAGCACTTGGAATCAAGTTTCCAGTCAGGAACTGACTGCCTGGAACCCCTTCCCTGATTACTTAGCTGGCATTGCTCTCGAATACTCATCTGCAACATCTTATGCTTCCAGAAAAGATACCACATATGCCTGAGGAACAGATAGGGCAAGTGAGAATGATGCAAGGAAACATGTGGAGACAAGCACAACAAAACACGTGCCAGTTCATCTATTACTTCGTCAACAGCAAAAGTATCACATATCATCAAGGTCGAACGCACTTTTGATTTGATGGACTTGTTTTGACTCTCAAATTCTTAAGTCGGCCTTATACTCTGGAGGAAACTAGAAAACCCTTCAACCCAGTTCAAGAATAAGCCTGTGAAAAGTTACTTCTTCAAAAGAAAAAGTATCTCATATCATCTCTTCTCTTTTTTCTTCTCTTTATCCTTCATGCTGCCTGCAAGATAGGGAGAATGAGAATAATCAGCCGGAACTCAAAATCAAACTTCTGATCTGGGACTGATTGTTGGGAGCTATGATTGCTTACCTTGTCTGTCACCTCTTTCGGCAGATCTCCTAGCTCGGCGACTTGGGGGACTCCTACTACATGGTTTGTATCGCACTTGACCAAGCCTGAAACTATAAGTAAGCTTCAAGTGAAATTGATACATTATCTTGTGCATCTCCACCGGTTAAAGATATCATCCCTGGATGGAGGAAAAATACTTCCATAGAAGATGCCACATCTACCTATGAGACAGATAAGGTAAGTGAAAACGATATCACACTTCGGTACTTAGAAGTTTCGTGATTACTCAGCGGCTTGGATCTTGCAAGTCCCTAACCGAAAAGCTTCCCTCACTCGGTAACTTAGGGGAGCACTGTTTGTACCATACTTGACCAATCCCGAAACTACTGAGCACCGGTCAACGTTATATCATCAAGGACCCAGAAGAGTTTCCCTCCAACCAGGAGGCCAATCACATAGCTACACATGTCGACATTAGAAGCCAATCATAGCGCCACATGTCAACATCAGAAGCCAATCACAATACGACACGTGTCAATGTCAAAACAAAGCTAGAAACTCTCTTCTATAAAAGGATATCATTCTCCCACAATATTTCCTAATGTTATTTGTACTAAATCATTCACTTGTACTCACTAAATGAAAGCTTGAACCTATGTACTTGTGTAAACCCTTCACAATTAATGAGAACTCATCTACTCCGTGGACGTAGCCAATCTGGGTGAACCAGGTACATCTTGTGTTTACTTCTCTATCTCTATCCATTTACATACTTATCCACACTAGTGACCGGAGCAATCTAGCGAAGGTCACAAACTTCACATTTTCTGTTGTACCAAAGTCCTCACTGATTTTGTGCATCAACAAAATCTTTTGTATTTTCTTTTTTTTATTTTTAGTAGAACAAAATTGCCAATGTGAAATTATAATTTTCGTATCATTTCAAATTATCCGATCGATGTTCTCAGAGACAAAATTAAAGTGTTTGTAAAATATAATAGGATATTAATTACACTAACACCTACTGAGATTTTTCGTATTTCCACAAAACTCTCCTTTTTAAACTTGAAAGTAGTATAACTGATTAATCAAAAGCCTAATAGATCACAAAAGGCAACCGTGTCAAACAGAACCCATGCATGCAAGTGAAACTGTAGCTAACAAAGAATTTCTTCGAGGGCTCTCTATAATTATGTGCGACCTTCGTAATCGTATGCTTTGTCAGATCATACACAAGAAGATTTTTCGCACCCTGATGCAACTGTAGTTCATGACCATCAACTCTCACATGACGAGTTTCATTCTTCCAGGATGGGTCATCCTTTAAAAACTCCAAGGGAATGACCATCTTGTTACTCCATTTGTGTGTCACGAAGTCTTCTAAAAGCAAAACATGAGGGCAGCTTCTACACTATCAGCAAGGGTGCTTATTGTTACCTCTTACATACCCCTCTCAATTTTCCGTCACCGAATCGAATGAATCGAAGAATATCAATGGACAAAAATTAAAAAATGTGTGTGCAACGTAAATGTGTTAATAGCACTCCCCAATCAGCTAAATAGCGATTCCAACTAAAAACCCATAACTTTTCTCAAGTCCAAGAACACTCCCTGTGGAAGAGTAGTAGTGCTGAAACATTCACTCCATATATCAAGAAACTGAACTTCCAAGCACAAATCTAGTCCATAACGAACAATTTCCACCACATAAGCATTCCCTTCAACCTTATTTGGTCCAAAAGAATGTCGTTTCAGCACATACTTGGCATGATAAAATTATTTATTACAGTGACAAGGATCATCTTATTTCCATTTCACCTCAATTTGTTAACTAATTTTTGGACAAACAATAATATCTACTCTAAGAGGAGGGATGGACTTATTAGCCTTACAATGAGCTAGTAATAATTTGATTCAAATTCGCTTTTGACGAGAATCGAGCCTAAGACCTCTTACTTACAAGTGAAGAGGAATACTACTAGACCATAGGACTAAGTGGCGTTAACTGGTTAGTTTTAAAAGGAAAAATAAATACAATTTGAAAACGATGACGTAAGTGCATATATATATGCCAGTGCAAGATTCAACGTCAAAAGGATTTTAAATTTCCATGGCATGTAAAGAAACTTGAATAAAAAGGACACGCCAAACAAAAAAGATATTGAAGACAATGTCTCAATGGTAGCCGCATTTACAAATATAGCCACAATGTGAGTTCCCTTATAGACTACTACTAGACTTATCACTTATGAAGATACAAATGGTGTAGTCCATCATGCTCCCTCCTCTTTCAACCATCAAAAAGAGACCTTCGATCAATTCGGCTCTGAACAAACTAACCTCGCTACCCGAACGCAACATTTTACATTATGTCGTTCGGATTACAATAGCTGCTTATACTCCCACTTCGGGGTGCTAATGCTATAAGGAATAAGGATATTCACTAAAGCGGTACAAATCAAAAGTAAAATCGAGCACAGGTAATGCCTAAACATCTCTCTAAAACATTGTATGCTCCACATATATGACCTATACTTTTTGCCCTTACCAAAACATTCCCAGGAGGAATATAGCAACTGATGAATGAAGTTCACTGCAGTTGCAATCTGGAATAAAGTGAACTGAGAATTTAAAGTCCTCGCTTTGAAGCAACCCCTCGCACGACGGTTACTCCAAGAAATACAGTTTACTCATTCCTACTTCATATGGGTCCTTTACTGCTAAAGAGAGAGTAGCAGTTTTTTCTTCTCTTCGGTTCAGGCTCACCTAACTGCAACGAAACAGATATCTCTTCATCCAAGCTACTCTGCAATGGCAAAAGGTTTTTTGGTACCGGATTTCCCTCTTGATTGTTTTGATTTCCTGGAGATCTGCTGGTGGCACTGGGAATGAATTGGTGTTCTATATTTGGAGCAGTTTCAACACAATTTTCTATGTGAAAGTCACCGCGCATGAATGGTCGAATCAGTCCCTGACAGGACTCACCTTCAATTGGAATTTTCTGAAGATTGAAACCCAAAGGTTCAAAGTTATCTTCTAGCTTATCTTTACAAGGGGGCCGAACAGCTGGGGATGACTCCCCAACTGTGGAACCAATCCCCGCAGCAGCATTTCGTTGCTCTTGGATAGCAGCTATGTTAACAATCAAGCAGAGAACATGAGTCAGGAAAATATGCTGAACAACGCCAAGAGTCAGCAAAAACATAGAACTCCATTCGTATTTTAAGAGTTTGCACACGGTGTTGGACTAAAAGAACAGAACCAAAAAAAAGAGGAAAGGGAAAAACAACAATTGGCTGGTTTAGACGCACAAACCTTGAAACCCTTCCTTGGTTGTTATCAGGTCAAGTTCAAGGAGTTGAAGAAGGCGTCCAAGATCAACTCCACTAGTCCAATTTTCCGGTGGTTGGCCAATTTTTAGTTTCAAGCGACCACGGTTAGCGGTCCCGCCCCAAATGATCCCAACCGGTCGTGGCTTCTCCCCATTCTGACCAGTCAATAGAATGAGGCTTCCACTATCGCCTTCAAGATCAAAACTCTGCTGATTCTCTCCAACAACAAGAAAATCAGTAAAGAAACATATCCCTTTTTCATCATTGTATTCTAGGGCATACGCCATGATGGTCCCAGTCGTCAAGCCTGAACTTCTCCCAACTTTCATCACTTGCCTTCCGATAAGACTGTTGATTGGAGACTGCAAGTCTATGGTGTAGACATCACCAATCTCACCTATGCCTCTTACAGTTGTAATTACATTTTTCAAGTTGAAATCTTCGGCAAAAGGAATGAAGGCACCATCAGCTCGCACAAATGTTTCTGCAGGGGCACCAAATCGTAATAGGCACAGGTTGGAGTCAGAACACGATGAGAACCCAATAGCAAAAGTGATAAGTTGCAGAAAATTGAGACACTACAAATTATCTTGCTCCAGAGTGCTACTCAAATAAATTAGTGGCAGATCAAACTCAACCTTATAACAAGAAATTCAACTGTATGTTTGTGCCTTAAATCCTTCAAACCAAGTTGTGCCTTCCAAATACTGATTGGTTGAAAGCCTTTGTTTCTTAGACCATGCAGACAGAATTTAAAGTATTATGATGTAAACATATTGGGTTATTTTGCTAGGACAAGGCTCGAGGTACATAAACTTACAAATCAATCAATCCCCATTTGTGGATACACAAACTGGTTTCCTCAACTAAGTGATGATAGCCCCTAGTGTCCTTATCTAATTTTCCCCTATGTTCTAGAAACACTTTCAAGCTCATAAATAACAGCTGCTGACTATTTGCAATGGAAGATGTACATAAGCTTCACTTATGGGATAAGGCTTGGTTGTTGTTACCTGGGTTTGTTCCAGCAAATATACCGTACCAAAGATCATCTGTGATAAAAGATGTTGCCCTCTCCACAGCGCCAAGATACACCCCAGGTCCAAGGCTTGGTGGCAATGGATGAAACATTTTCTGGTTTGGATAGTCCAAATCAACTGCCACATGCCGATTTGTGAGAAAACCAACCTGTCGATTTCCTGTTCGGCTTTTAACAATAGCACCCAAAGTTCCATACGTATCCTGGCTAGCAACCTAAAGAAGAAAAAAGCAATTAGGTAAACTTAAATAGTTGAGACACAAAGAGCTCAATGTATATACAGATCTCTGATCAATAAATAAATTTGACAACTAGGGTATGGGAAGTTTTGTAAGTTCATGACTATTCCTGAAAGCTTAAACGGTTAGAAATCTTGGGGTGCAGGCCAATATTCTAATACTCTCCTCATGTTGGCCTTCCCCCTAGCACTAGTGGAACCAACACATAAAACTCAACATAAAGAGGTTGCAGTGGCACGGATATGAACTCAAGATCACCCGCTTTAATACTCTGATAAGTTTCTTCAGTTTACCACTATTCACAATAGTTTCAGTTCCTTGAATTAGAAATAAAGCGAACCGCAAATCCTGCAATTTTAAGAGTAATGAGCAAATTACTGGCCAAATAAGACCCATCCGAATCTTATGTACTGATTATGTTTTAGATTAAATCCAGCATACCAATGCATGATTTTAGCTTGTATTGTTACTACTATCCAGCCGTAAAGAAACTCGTACGATAAGTGTTTAAGGATATGAACCAAACCAATTACATGACATGCATCATCCCTGGAAACCATTCACTTGAACTCAAGCAAGCCAAGTGAAGCAATGGTAACTCTATTATATATTGCAAACTACCTCACCGATTCATTGTCATCCTTGAATAGTTTTTTAATGGAGCTGTAAAAACCTAAATAGCACTTAGGTAATTTTCCAGTTTTGATAGAAGTAATAATCTTCTTAGACCAGCCACTCATAAGATTATTACCTTATCAACTAGCTAACTTGCGTAACCCTCTCTTCAGGTCAATTGCACCTTGGATACTCAGTCTATGAGCACAGCTATTGTTGCCCTCCAAAAGGAAGTTTTACGCATTATTAAAAAAAAAAAATTCTTTATATCACATTAAAATTAAGAAAAGTACTAAATATTAACATATATATTTGTATGAATACCTGGGAACCAGAACCAATGTATGGATCGCTTCCCCTCAAGCCATCTGCGAGCTCTGTGTACAGCTGTTCTTTAGGAGTTGAAACCGGGGAGCCATAATAGGAAAATTCAACAACATCCACATCACACCATACACCTCCTGGCCCCTGCACCATTTTTTAAATGCAGAAAGCAAACAAAACAAGAACCTAGTCAAGGATCAAAACAACCAATTAGCACTTAAAAAAAATCAATACCTGACAAGCTTATCTTGGTGACCAGCATCGTTTCAATCAATAGAAATATACACAAGCATATCATTCAGACCAGTATCATGATTGATGTGAAATAAAGAAATTAACTTAACTGTGATTAAACAAATATAATGCAGCTAACCTCAAAGTAAAATGTCATTGACAATATAATCTAATCTGAAAACCAAAACATAGAAAAAGGACACCAAAATTCCACCTCAAGGGCAGCGGGTAGACACTGCACATGGCTGAGCCATTCCCTGTGAGCTTTACGGGCAACAAAGACAAGAATGGCCGGAATGTCTGTTAAGACACCCTTTCGAATCCGAAACCCAATTGCTGTGCCAAGACTAAAAAGCCGCAATATCTTGCTATGGAATGCCCTGATGGTCATCAGCTCAAGTAAGGTTGTAGCCTGCTGCCCTGATGGCAACCTGCCCAAAGTTTCAGGAAGATCTTCCTTCTGAAGATTTCCAAAATAGTTTGCTCTATCTTCTGCTGCATCACTTAATCGACCCAATGTAGGCCATGAGAAGTAGGCAGCATTGCTCTCAGAGTGCTGACCATTAGATGCAAAAGGCTGGAGGGCCGATGGACTAAATGAAGGTAGATTAGGATGATGACTGCAGTAATTCCTTTCCAAGTCTAAAGCAGACTCCTCAGACTGTGTTGATCCAGAGTGATGATGAAATCTTAAATCTAATCTGGTCCTGTCCATCTTCCCGCTCTCCTACATCACATAAATACATCTCTCAGGAGATCCATATTTATGGTTAAGAAGCACCAAGTCTATGAAGATAACCTGCCTTTAATGATGCTTAGATTCAAAAGAAAAGAAGCACTCAATGACAAAAGAATTTTGATCCCTTCGTAAACAGATACCCCCGGAAAAAAAAGTACACAAGAGGGGGAGAAAGAAATAAAGAAAGGAAAGAAAGAAAAGATAAGAGACTACTATGAGATAGTTCGATAAAACAGAGAAAATTATTAGCATGCCAAAGAACTATGCAAGTTCATAAAGACTGATGAAATCAATCTAATCGAAAAGAAATCCAAGAAGTAAAATGTTGAAACAAGGGGACAATGGCACAAGCTCTTTTGATAGAGAGTACACATTTAAGCTGTCATTTATCTAAACTGACAATTTTACGTACGTTTAATCATCCCAAGCATAACACTACATACAAAAATTCATCCAGAAAACTAAAAAATTACAGACATTAAACGCATATCAGCAACTCTCTCTGTTTCAAAAGGGCTCACAAACTCTTCAAAATGCATCTGAGGAAATTAATCCCATGATAAAGATTGGAACTTTAAGAAAATTAATAAATGAATATACATGACAAGAAGAACACCCCTCTCTTATGCAGAAATAACAAGCAAAATTAAAGCAAAAGAGGGATAAACGACGGGTTAGCTTGCTACAAGCAGAAGAAAAATAAATATATATACATATAGATATATATATATATATAGAGAGAGAGAGAGAGAGAGAGAGAGATAGAGAGAGAGAGAGAGCAAAACCCACATACCATTTCATGAAAAAGGTTGAAATAAACTGAGAAAATGGACCTAGATTGTTCATATTGTTCATAATGAGAGAAGAAGAGACTGAACCCAGATAGAATTTATCAAAACCAAAAACAACAGCAAATTTAAAATCCATACTTAGAGAGAGAGAGCTCACTGATCAACAATGGTGGAGCTGTAGAGGGCCTCAAAGCAAAGCCCTTTGAAGACTTTCATGCCCTAGTGAAGAATTCCCCACACACCCATCATCTAAAACATCAAGATTGTGTGCCACAATAACTCCATCAAACAATCTAATTACCATCCAGCAAAAAGGATCAATATTGTATTTCTGCAGAGAGAGAGAAAAAGTGACAGAGAGAGAAAAAAGAGCAGCTATATTTAGAAAGAGGAGCTTTAAAGCTTAGAGAATGAGAAGGTTTATACTTTCCACACTTTGGACTTTGTAGAGAGAGAGAGAGAGAGCACATAATATCTAGTATCTGGTATTTGTTTTATAAATAATACAAAGAACCAATTTGTTGAGTATTGTTTATGGCACCCTTTTATCTTTATTTTCTTTCTTTTTCCCTTCTCCTTTTATCACCTCATCACATTTTCTTGGTGGGATGTTTTAATGGAGGAGAGATGGGCAGAGAAAGGGAAGTTCATTTTCTTGGATCCCATTGATATTTAATTTGGTAGTGGGGAATAAGGCCCCATCCATATTTGCTCCCCAAAAGTAGCACACTCTTCACCCTAATAATTCAATTCAATTCAATTCTCATCTAGGGTTTGGGGGAAGAGTGATCAATTTTTCATTTTTCCCTGTTCTTTGCATTCTCTTTAGCAATTGTAATTCACATTAAGCTCCTTTTGTTTGCTTAATTCATTAGGGTTTCAATGTGTTTAATTTTTTTAAGCTATGGCTAATTAAGGGTTGATAGATGATTAGTCAAAGAATAGGGAATGATTAGATGTGGGTGCATGTGCGAGAGAGAGTTGGAGACAAACCCTTATGTCCCTCTAATATAATTATCATTTCTATTCTTTAATGGGTTTTATCTCAATAGTGAAATTTCTATAACCCCCCCCCCCCTCCTTCAAATATTTTGTAACCTAATTACAAAATTTCGTGTTTATGATTAAAACTGTTTGTATTATAAATTATTATGTAACGATCATCTCTGCAAAAATCAATTAAAACAAAGATCGTTTAATCATCAAACTGTATAAAAGTAGATGGACGGATTCAGTAAAAGCATGATGAACCGTCTCTCTATTTGGTACAACTAATTGATTAAACATTCTTACTTTTAATTTATTTCTTGCATGGATAATTTTTTAAGGGTAACTTATAATGTGAACAGTTCCAATCATAAACATAGAGTTCTGTGAATAGGTCATGAAGTATTTTGAAGAGAAACTCTTTCTTGATCTTAAAGAGCTAAAGTTGTTTCTCATTGTCTTTCTAGAAGACTAGAACCCTAATTCTAGTCTTCTACAGCCACTCAGAAATGCCTTTACTGCATTATCTTCCAACTTTTCTCCTGCACCACACCACATTATCTTCTGCACTCATCATTCAATTATGAATCATGATATGATGATAATATTAATCACTCTGCTCTGACTAAATTATCAAACACAGATTGAGATTGCTCATGCTAAACAATACTACATCACACATAATTGAAAGTCATTCATATATATATATATATATATATATAATAGGTATATATATGTGTGTGTGTATATATATGTATGTATTATATGAGATATAGATAACAGAAAGCAAGCAAACAAGGCCAGCAATCACTTTTTGCCTGCAAAGACTATTGCTTGGGACCCTTTGAAGTTGGAAGATTGCAACTTTGGATATGTAATCTTTTTTGTCATGTATATATTTGTATTCTACATTTGACAATGATTTAAATTTGCAATTTACCCAGATACCTCAATCCCTCCCAAGCTTGACAGAGAGAGAGAGAGACACTGTTTAGTGAGAGTGAGAGAGAGAGAGGGATCAAAAGACTCCAATATGGAAGATTGCAACTTTGGATATGTAATCTTTTTTGTCATGTATATATTTGTATTCTACATTTGACAATGATTTAAATTTGCAATTTACCCAGATAACTCAATCCTTCCCAAGCTTGAGAGAGAGAGAGAGAGAGAGAGAGAGAAGGGGATCAAAAGACTCCAATATGGTGTCATCATCCTCAGGAAAAAAATTTCTGCAATGCAATTATTTGATCACTGTCCACAAATATGCGCCCCACCACAATGATCTTGTTCTATTTTCTAAAAAGGAGTTTTGATTTTGTTAATTGTAGGAGCACTCCACCACAATGATCTTGTTCTTTTACACAAATTTTCTTCTCTCCCATTTGTTGTCTTTTGTTTTTTTTTGCATAATATGCCAATCTTCTGGTTCAAAAGTGCAACCATTTGTCGAGAGATGATCAAAGCTGATAATTGCCTTTTTAAATTCTCGTAAATTAGAGCAGTTCAAAATATTATATTGTTACTTACAAAAGTGATATATTTTCCGTCTAAAGAGAAGGTTGGAGTTTCAAATTTGGTCTGTGAGACTTATGAGTGGATTGAAGTTGAAGAAGCATTATTCCCTATGAAACCAGTAAGAAAAAAGGTCCTCTCACAATTTGTAACCCTTTTCATTCTCATTAGTCTTGGGGGACCCTTACATGGGACATATTGTGAGAATACCTTCCTCATATCTGATATCCCGAAGAAAAAAAGTTAAACCAACTTTTATTTTCTTGGTACAAAAATAGGTGAAAAGTACAAAATATCAAGAACGACACTGTAAATTTCATTAAAGTTGTATTGTAAATGTAAATAATAATAGTTTATAGATAAATGAAAACTCTCTAAAAAATGAAACTCTTTATGTTTTTTTGCGCAATATGTTATAATATTGACTCATAACTTAATGTTAAACGGTGATGTGAGAGAGTCTCATTGGCATTCTTCTAGTATATAATGGAGAAAAACCTTTGGTCAATGATGAGGTCAACCGCACAAAATCGTGGACTTTTTTCAATTTTGTCACACCCTATGAAAAAGTTTTCTTAATGCGGTGGCCCACCCAATATTCACCCTTTTAGTCCAAGTCCCACAAAGTTGAATTTTCTCTACCATCCTCCATTTTACATGTCTAAATATAAATTATCTCCATTTTTGCATATTATCTCTTGAAACATCTGCATTAATTTTTGTTTTTGGTCCTTCTTACCCTTTTAAGTGACATGTGTTGCCGTTTAATACTACGGTACAGTGATATTCCTCTCCACTTGTAAATGAAAGATTTTAAGTTTAATTCTCGCCAAAGGAGTTCAAATTATAACTAGTCTACTCCTCCACTCTCTTAGTGTAAATAATATCATTAATTAAAAAAATAAAATATGTCATTTTTTATTATAAAAAAAAGTTTAATTTTTTTGGTTAAAAATTAATAATGAAAAATATATGAAAATAACACTTATCGTTTAATTCTCACCAAAGGCTGCTAATAATTCTGTTTGTAATTTGGGTTTTGTTTCCAATTTGGCCCAAACACAACTTGGAAGATATTAAAACAAATAGCCCACTGGGCCAAATTCTCCATTCGAATCGCAGACGTGGCACGATTTCCGTAAGCTCAGCTCAAAACGCAGGAGGCAGAAGGGGAGAAGACGAGCGAAAAACGAATTTAACGAACGATGTCAGAACCGCAGCTGCCGACAACGACGGCGAAATTGGGCGAGTGCGATCGGCTGCAGAGCGCGCTAACGGATTGCCACAAGCGGATCGGCCCGGGTCGGGGTCGGGAGGCGGCGTGCCGGCACCTGAACCGGGGATTGGCGGAGTGCTTGGTGTCGGTGGCGTGCCCGGACGAGTGGGAAGCGGTTCGGAGCCTGTGCGGGAGTGGCGGAACGGGGCTGAAGCGGAGTCAGTGCCAGGAGGCTCAGCTGTCGCTTTCGGTCTGCCTCTCATCGCACCAACACCGGCTCAGCTCAAACGCTGATCAATACAATAATGTTTAATTAATTATTTGTTTGTAATTAGAATGCTAATTAGAAAAAGAGAAAATATGTAATTTTGTTGGATTAAACTTTTTTTTTTGTGTGCCGTTTTGAAGGAAGGCGTTCTCCACATCAAACTTTTGTAACGACGATACTACAACAACAACAACAAAGCCTTTTCCCACTAAGTGGGGTCGGCTATATGAATCTTAGAACATCATTGCGTTCGGTTTTGTGTCATGTCCTCCGTTAGATCCAAGTACTCTAAGTCTTTTCTTAGGGTCTCTTCCAAAGTTTTCATAGGTCTTCCTCTACCCCTTCGGCCCCGAACCTCTGTTCCGTAGTCACATCTTCGAACCGGAGCGTCAGTAGGCCTTCTTTGCACATGTCCAAACCACCGTAACCGATTTTCTCTCATCTTTCCTTTAACTTCGGCTACTCCTACTTTACCTCGGATATCCTCATTCACAATCTTATCATTTCTCGTGTGCCCACACATCCCACGAAGCATCCTTATCTCCGCTACACCCATTTTGTGTACGTGTTGATGTTTCACCGCCCAACATTCTGTGCCATACAACATCGTTGGCCTTATTGCCGTCCTATAAAATTTTCCCTTGAGCTTCAGTGACCTACAACGGTCACACAACACACCGGATGCACTCTTACACCTCATCCATCCAGCTTGTATTCTATGGTTGAGATCTCCATCTAATTCTTCGTTCTCTTGCAAGATAGATCCTAGGTAACGAAAACGATCGCTTTTTGTGATCGTCGCTAGATTGCTCCGGTCATTAGTGTGGATAAGTATATAAATGGATATAGAGATAGGAAAGCAAACACCAGATGTACGTGGTTCACCCATATTGGCTACGTCCACGAAATAGAGGAGTTCTCATTAATTGTGAAGGGTTTACACAAGTACATAGGTTCAAGCTCTCTTTTAGTGAGTACTAGTGAATGATTTAGTACAAATGACATTAGGAAATATTGTGGGAGAATGATCTCGTAATCACGAAACTTCTAAGTTCCGGAGTGTGGTATCGTCTTGACTTGCCTTATCTGTCACGTAGGTAGATGTGGCATCTTCTCTGGAAGTACTCTTCCTCCATCCAGAAGTGGTATCTTTAACTGGTGGAGATGCACAAGGTAATGTATCAATTTCACTTGAAGCTTACTTGTAGTTTCAGGCTTGGTCAAGCGCGATACAAACCATGTAGTATGAGTCCTCCAAGTCGCCGAGCTAGGGGATCTGCTGAAAGATGTGACAGACAAGGTAAGCAATCAGAGCTCCAAGCAATCAGTCCCAGATCAGAACTTTGATTTCGAGTTCCGGCTGATTGTTCACATTCTCCCTATCTTGCAGGCAGCATGAAGGATAAAGAGAAGAAAAATGAGAAGAGATGATATGGGATACTTTTGCTTTTGAAGAAGTAACTTTCCACAGGCTTATTCTTGAACTGGGCTGGAGGGTTTTCTGGTTTCCTCCAGAGTATAAGGCCGACTGAAGAATTTGAGGGTCAAAACAAGTCCATCAAATCTATAGTACGTTCGACCCTGCTGATATGGGATACTTTTGCTTTTGACAGAGTAGTGGATGTATCGGCACGTGTGCTGTTACGCTTGTTTCCACATGCTTCCTTGTATCCTTCTCACTTGTCCTATATGTTCCTCAGGCAGATGCGGTATCTTCCCTGGAAGCATAAAATGTTGAAGATGAGTACTCGAGAACAATGCCAGGTAAGTAATCAAGTAAGGGGTTCCAAGCAGTCAGTTCCTGACTGGAAGCTTGATTCCAAGTGCTGACTGATTGCTCTCTTTCTCCTTGTCTTGCAGGTAAGAACAAGGCCAAAGGAAAAGACAGGGAAAAAACATGATATGAGATACTCTTGCTTTTAACCCTGATAATATGAGATATTCTTGCTCTAATATAGCTTGTTTGCAGAGGTATTATCGGGGGGAAAGAAAGCTGAATATTTAGAAAGGCTTCTTTGGGAGTGCCCTCTCAGATATGAGGAAGGATTGGGCATTTTTGCAGGTCTGCCTGTCTGTTGGGGATGGAGGTCAACATATATAAGAGTCTCCCTAACAACAAGTAGTAATGCTATTCATTTACCATGCTTGGTCATAACATGGTAGTGGGAGCTGCCAGCTTCACATGTTTTAACTCTGTCAGAGCACTTTGAAAAAGTGGTCTGTGGTATCTAGAAAGCTGATGTTGCGTGTAAAGATTACAGACAAGCTTTATCCAAGAAGATCCGGCTCTTGAAGTTGGGAAAATGGTGCCTCTTCGGTTTTCGAACAAGCAATCCTGTTGGAGATCTGGCTCTCGAGATTCGGAGAACAATGCCTTTTCAATTTTTGAGAAAGCAATCCTGCTAGGGGTCTGGCTCTCGAGATTCGGATAGCGGTGTCTCTTCGATTTTTGAGAAAGTAATCATGTTGGGAGTCTGGCTCTCGAGATTCGGAGGACGGTGCCTCTTCGATTTTGGAGCAAGCAATCTTGTTGGGAGTGTTTTCTCGAATGTGAGAAAATGTTTGGCATGTTTGCTAGTCTATCTTACTACGAAGCACAGAGGTTGATACACAGGGACTTTCCAATTATCCAGCAGTGGTACTATTCCTTTACCCTTGTGGGTAATAATATGGTAGCTAGACCTTCAAAATTTATGTGTCTAAACTTTGTTAGTGCTGTTTATTTGCTATTCTTTTACCCTTCTTGGTCAGAGCGATGTAGTGGGAGCTGCAAGCTTCACGTGTCTCAACTTTGTCAGAGAACTTTGGCAAAGTTATCTGTGGTACCCATGAGCTAATGTTGCGTGTGGGAAGTGGGTGATTGAACAGTAAGATTCATGTGCTTTCTACTTCACCAGAAATCTTTGACATAATGCCCATAATTTCCGCAAAGCTGACAGGTGCTGACAAGGCTGGAAAAGTAGGTGACTCTTCGATTTCTGAGATCAGCCCTCGTGGCCTATGAGCAGCCCAGCTTTTGAGAAAGCAAGCTCCTCTTCGATTTCTGAGATCGGCCTTCGTGGTCTTTGAGCAGCCCAACTTTTGAGAAAGCAAACGTCTCATGGTCTTTGAGCAGCCCAGCTTTTGAGAAAGCAAACGCCTCTTCGATTTTTTAAGCTCCGTCGAGTGCAGATTTTTATAGAGGCTGGCATTAAGTTCCAAAGCACACTTGAATCTCCACCAGTAGAAGCTCCATTCTTGCACTTCTAAGATCTTGATTTGTCCGACCTCTTCTCTCTTCAACACCTTTGAAAATGTCTGGCACATCCGACCGTCGTTTTGACTTGAACCTTGTTGAAGAGGCAGCCACGCCTTCTCCAGACAACATATGGCGTCCATCATTCGTCTCCCCTACTGGTCCTCTTACCGTTGGAGATTCCGTGATGAAGAATGATATGATCGCTGCGGTAGTGGCCAGGAACCTTTTCACTCCCAAAGATAACAAACTACTTTCCAAACGGTCTGATGAGTTGGCTGTTAAGGATTATCTGGCTCTCAATGTTCAGTGTGCAGGTTCTGTGTCTAACATGGCCCAACGCCTATTTGCTAGAACCCGCCAAGTTGAATCATTGGCGGCTGAAGTGATGAGTCTCAAACAGGAGATTAGAGGGCTCAAGCATGAGAATAAACAGTTGCACCGGCTCGCACATGACTATGCTACAAACATGAAGAGGAAGCTTGACCAGATGAAGGAATCTGATGGTCAGGTTTTACTTGATCATCAGATATTTGTGGGTTTGTTCCAAAGGCATTTATTGTCTTCGTCTTCTGGGGCTGTACCGTGTAATGAAGCTCCAAATGATCAACCTCTGCTGCCTCCTCCTTCTAGGGTTCTGTCCAGTACTGAGGCTCCAAATGATCCCCCTCCAGTGCCTGCTCTTTCTGGGGCTCTACCGACTGCTGAGACTTCTCCTAAGCAACCTTTGTGAAGGCTCCCTCTTGTTTGTTTATTTTGACTCATGTATATGTACATATTTATGACTTATCGGAGATATCAATAAATAGCTTTCCTTCATTTCAACGTATTGTGTTAAATACACCAAAACCTTCTTCGCCAAGTTCTCTGAATTTTCTTTTGTTGAAGCTTGTATGTTGAAGCTTTGTGAGTGGAGCATGTAGGTTGAGGTAGTATTCCCTTAATTTCCCGAGTGAGAAAAACTTCTCGGTTGGAGACTTGGAAAATCCAAGTCACTAAGTGGGATCTGCTATATGAATCTTTGAACGCCATTGTGCTTGGTCCTGTGTCATGTCCTCCGTTAGATCCAAGTACTCTAAGTCTTTTCTTAGAGTCTCTTCCAAAGTTTTCCTAGGTCTTCCTCTACCCCTTCGGCCCTGAACCTCTGTCCCATAGTCGCATCTTCTAATCGGAGCGTCAGTAGGCCTTCTTTGCACATGTCCAAACCACCGTAACCGATTTTCTCTCATCTTTCCTTCAATTTCGGCTACTCCTACTTTATCCCGGATATCCTCATTCCTAATCTTATCATTTCTTGTGTGCCCACACATCCAACGAAGCATCCTCATCTTCACCCATTTTGTGTACGTGTTGATGCTTCACCGCCCAACATTCTGTGCCATACAGCATCGCCGGCCTTATTGCCGTCCTATAAAATTTTCCCTTGAGCTTCAGTGGCATACGACGGTCACACAACACGCCGGATGCACTCTTCCACTTCATCCATCCAGCTTGTATTCTATAGTTGAGATCTCCATCTAATTCTCCGTTCTTTTGCAAGATAGATCCTAGGTAACGAAAACGATCGCTCTTTGGTATTTCTTGATCTCCGATCCTCACCCCTAACTCGTTTTGGCCTCCATTTGCACTGAACTTGCACTCCATATATTCTGTCTTTGATCGGCTTAGGCGAAGACCTTTAGATTCCAACACTTCTCTCCAAAGGTTAAGCTTTGCATTTACCCCTTCCTGAGTTTCATCTATCAACACTATATCGTCTGCGAAAAGCATACACCAAGGAATATCATCTTGAATATGTCATGTTAACTCATCCATTACCAACGCAAAAAGGTAAAGACTTAAGGATGAGCCTTGATGTAATCCTACAGTTATGGGAAAGCTTTTGGTTTGTCCTTCATGAGTTCTTACGGCAGTCTTTGCTCCTTCATACATATTCTTTATAGCTTGGATATATGCTACTCGTACTCCTTTCTTCTCTAAAATCCTCCAAAGAATGTCTCTTAGGACCCTATCATACGCTTTTTCCAAATCTATAAAGACCATGTGTAAATCCTTTTTCCCATCTCTATATCTTTCCATCAATCTTCGTAAGAGATAGATTGCCTCCATGGTTGAGCGCCCTGGCATGAACCCGAATTGGTTGTCCGAAACCCGTGTCTCTTGCCTCAATCTATGCTCAATGACTTTCTCTCAGAGCTTCATTGTATGACTCATTAGCTTAATACCCCTATAGTTCATGCAATTTTGTACGTCGCCCTTATTCTTGTAGATAGGCACCAAAGTGCTCGTTCGCCACTCATTTGGCATCTTCTTCGTTTTCAAAATCCTATTGAAAAGGTCAGTGAGCCATGTTATACCTGTCTCTCCCAAAACTTTCCACACTTCGATTGGTATATCGTCTGGGCCTACTGCTTTTCTATGCTTCATCTTCTTCAAAGCTACAACAACTTATTCCTTCCGGATTCGACGATAAAAATAGTAGTTTCTACACTCTTCTGAGTTACTCAACTCCCCTAAAGAAGCACTCCTTTCATGTCCTTCATTGAAAAGACTATGAAAATAACCTCTTCATCTATCTTTAACCGCGTTCTCTGTAGCAAGAACTTTTCCATCCTCATCCTTGATGCACCTCACTTGGTTTAGGTCCCTTGTCTTCTTTTCCCTTGCTCTAGCTAGTTTATAGATATCCAACTCTCCTTCTTTGGTATCTAGTCGCTTATACATATCGTCATAAGCCGCTAACTTAGCTTCTCTCACAGTTTTCTTCGCCTCTTGCTTCGCTTTTCTATACCTTTCACCATTTTCATCGGTCATATCCTTGTATAAGGTTTTACAACATTCCTTCTTAGCCTTCACCTTTGTTTGTACCTCCTTATTCCACCACCAAGATTCCTTTTAGTGTGGGGCAAAGCCCTTGGACTCTCCTAATACCTCTTTTGCTACTTTTCGGATAAAACTAGCCATGGAATCCCACATTTGGCTAGCTTCCCCCTCTCTATCCCACACACACTGGGTGATTACTTTCTCTTTGAAAATGACTTGTTTTTCTTCTTTTAGATTCCACCATCTAGTCCTTGGGCACTTCCAAGTCTTGTTCTTTTTTCTCACTCTTTTGATATGTACATCCATCACCAACAAGCGATGTTGATTGGCCACGCTCTCTTCTGGTATAACTTTGCAATCCTTACAAGTTATACGATCCCCTTTCCTCATTAGAAGAAAATCTATTTGTGTTTTTGACGACCCACTCTTGTAGGTGATCACATGTTCTTCTCTCTTCTTAAAGAAGGTGTTGGCTAAGAAGAGATCAAATGCCATTGCAAAATCCAAGATAGCTTCCCCATCCTCGTTTCTCTCCCCAAAACCATAGCCACCATGAAAACCTCCATAGTTGCCTGTCTCCCTGCCCACGTGTCCATTTAAATCTCCTCTTATAAATAATTTCTCCGTCTGAGCAATTCCTTGCACCAAGTCTCCAAGGTCTTTCCAAAATTTCTCCTTCGAACTCATATCCAACCCTACTTGAGGTGCGTACGCACTAATCACATTGATAAGTTCTTGTCCTATTACAATCTTGATTGCCATGATTCTATCTCCTACCCTCTTGACATCTACAACATCTTGTGTCAAGGTCTTGTCCACGATGATGCCAACACCGTTTCTCGTTCTATTTGTGCCCGAGTACCAAAGTTTAAACCCTGAGTTTTCTAGATCCTTTGCCTTAAGACCAACCCACTTAGTTTCTTGAAGGCACATAATATTTATCCTTCTCCTCACCATAACTTCCACTACTTCCATAGATTTTCCCGTTAAGATTCCTATATTCCACGTTCCTAAACGCATTCTACTCTCCTGAACTCTATCCTTCTGTCCTAGCTTCTTCACCCTCCCCCGTCCAATGAAATCAAAGTACTTCTTTTGTGTGTCCCGTGTAAAGTTGATATGTGCATATGCTCTCAAACAACTTTGAGTTGAGTCGTTCGAAAAGAAGTTTCTATGGCCCCCTTGCTCATTTAACACTGCATCCGGGTACCTATGGAGATACAGCGACCCTTGCTCACTTATCACTGTGCTCGGGCCACACAGCACGCCACTTACAGGTGACACCCTAGCTTTAGCGCGATTTCGTTCTGAATTCATTTTCATAAGGATTCGACGTAACTGTGAAGTGCCGGCTGTCGACTACCTGACGCCCTCCCCCTCCTCCTTTACCCGGGCTTGGGACCGGCAATGTAAAATAAACTTACATAGGCGGAGTTTTTGTAATGACGATACAATTAATATATTTCTGGTTTTGTTTTTTACTGAAAACGAGAAAAATCATAAATTAGAGAAGACAATAATACAAGAAGAAATATACAAAGGGGAAACATTTAAGGTGATAATAGTCCAAACCTATCATGCCTCACTACGTGTTTTTAACCTTTCAGTGTTGCATGATCAGTTTGAAACACCGACGACATCATTAACTCAGGAGAGGATTATTAACTACGTGATTACATGGACTTATCACTCGTGGCCATCGCATAATAAACAACACTCTTTCAAAGTACCAGCTGATCTCAAAGATATGAGTAATAGTTTAACAACATAACATGTCACATGACGATAGACGGTCTGATAAACGAGCTTTACAGACACAACAAAAGCAAATTATATGTCGTTCGATTTGCGATCGGTAGTGTGTAAAACCTATGTCGAAAACCTGTTTCTATCATGAGGAGAAGAGTAGTCGATATCTGGCCCGCTAGGAATTATTCCGAATGGGTTGATAGACGGATGGCTTCCGTAGTAGTGCCGCTTTATGTGATCCATGTTGACTGTGCTGCTCATCCCCGGAACCTGGAAAATGTCTTTGGTGTAGTTGAACAAATTCGGGTATTCTCGTAGTACCTTCTTGTTGCACTTGAAGTGGACTACGTAAACCTGTCATCAATGATAAAAAAAACTAGCATGGTTCTTGGTTCTCTTCATATTATAGATCGAAAACCATTAAATTGGCGGAATTTTCTGACAAAAAACAAATCTTGCTTGAGGAGTCAAAAAACAGTACCTCGTCGAATCTTATAAGAGTGACAAACAACCGAATATCTGCTTCAGACAATGTGTTCCCGCACAGGTATCGTTGCTTGCTAAGTATCTCCTCACATTTATCCAAAGCTTCGTACAATTGTTTCACAGCCTGAGAAAGTGCGAAGAGACCGATTAACCAATGCGTTTGAAATAGCACAAATGGTCCTTAAAGAGAACGTAAACTCCAGAACCTACACAGTCAAAACTCATTACAGCTTCCAAAATATACCTCATCATAAGGCTCTTGCTTCCTCGCAAACCCGCATTTATAGACACCGTTGTTTATCTTGTCATATATCCATTCATTTGTCTGATCAATTTGGGATTGCAAGTGAGGAGGATATAAGTCCAAAGATGCGTTTTCAGCTATATCGTTGAATTCAGTATTGAACATGCGAATAATCTCCCCGCTCTCATTACTAACAATTGTTTTGAGTTTTTTATCCCATAGAACCTACCAAAGTAAAATGATCAGTCATTTGGTAGCAGATAGTCAACGAAAGAAAAATGAAAAGGCCACTTAATATGAGTGAACATACTGGAACCGTGTACTTTCCGGTATACTGTGTGCTTGCAAGCTCGTAAAGTTCTCTAATGCTTTTTGCTCCATTCAAGGGGTCGGGTTCAGCTCCCGCTAGCTCTGTTTCGGAAGCAGGAAAAACCCACCCCATATGTTCATCACTTTCTTTTGTCCTTTCCCATATCGGTTTGACTGACTAAGTGACACAAAACAAGCAAACAATCAAACAAACAGATGAGATTAATTTGGCAATTAGAAAGTGAATCTAGTAAGTAACGATCTAATATACAGTACTATACCGTAAAGCTGATGGCTTTATCAAGTCCTTTTATGTTCAAGTACGCAAGGCACCTGGAAGCCCAAGGGCAAGCATATGATATATACAGATGATATCTTCCAGGTTCTGCTGGAAATTGCGAATTCGGGTCCCGCGAGATGAAGTTACGAAATACAGAAGCAGTTCTCACAAATGCACCCGATAGTGAGGTCTCATCTAGTGCAGATCGCGCCATTTGATTGTGTGCTGAAGAATGACTACCTGCAGAAATTAGCACATCTAAGATTTTATCCAATTGTTGAAGTAGCACATCTAAGAAACCTTGTGTTTATTAAGATGAAAATGCAAATATTGAAGCTTCATACAGCCACACGCAAACAAACCCACGAGATTGGATTCGAAATCAGAGGAAACCTGAATGGATTGAAAAGATTTCTGTTTAAAGAAACTTTACATCATTATCTGCAATTCAGCTAGAACCAGATACACCTAGAAATATCAAAACCTTGATTACAACTGACACGAAATTTTTGGGAACTTTAACACAAAGCTTCCGATACTGTTCATTTTAATGAAAAACCACATTTTTACACTAAAAAAGTCAATCATGATCCTATTCACTTTACTATTTATTTTGTCCGTTAAAACTCAAAGCTTTCAAGTCTTTTTCATTAGTTTTCCTGAAATTTTTCGCTAAAATCTGAGTAATGGGTAGTTAGTTGGATGAAACTAAATGAACAATCCTTTTTTCTGGGTAGTTAACCGATAATCGATTCGACATTTTTTAGATTCTTACTAAATGGACTACTGTTTTTGGAAAATTCTCCAGACTGTTTTTGAAAAGTTCTCCAACGAACCCAATTCATTGTTTTCCACTGCACTGTTATTCAAAAATTCACAACCACCAAATGCATCAAATTAAGAGAAGAACAAGGCAACTTAAGAGTGATAATTAATCATCAGACTAGCAATTAAAACTTAGATAATAGAAATTAATCCAGTTGAAGCAAAAGGAATTATGATTTGCAAAAGCAGCAGAATTACAAAATTAAAATTTTGAGAGGAAAATTCAGCAGCTTTGTAATGAGAAAATTGAAAACAGAGCAAACTAAATGAAAACTTAAATTAAATTGTTACCTTGAAGGCTTGAAGGGGATCTGAGGGCGAGACTCGGAGAGAGAGAGCAAGAGAGAGAGAGAGAGAGAGAGAGAGGTGATGTAGTGCTGTTGGTGAGCTCTGAGTCCGACCAACCAGACTCCGAGTGGTAACAATAAACAAATAGAAAAGGAAGAGTCTGAAAACGAGGAAAAGATCATCATCAGTTACGTCATCTTGTTTAGGTGAATAGTGATCGTGTTGGAGATTATTGTTCGTTTGAAAGTATTTTTAAAATGATTGAAAACGGTTTTAATGAAAATGTTTTTACAATCAATCCTTAGTAAAAATCTAAGTAAATCTTGAAAAAATACTTTTAAGTACTTCATGCAAGAATGACATATCCGATGTTTTTTTCAAAAAGCACTTAAGTGCCTTTAGAACCCAAAATCAATTACACCAAAAATGTTTTCAATCATTTTAAAAGTACATCCAAACGAGCTATTTATTAGCCGTTTATCCAAAAGTAATTGCGGTTGTGGATCATATTCTTGTTCAAATTTAGTTACAGTCCAAACACCTTTTGTCTTTTATGAAATTTCGGTTTTGAGTTACTTGTATCGAGTTAAGTCATTCTTCTTATTAACAATTGTCGCTCGTAATATTTGAATTCAACGCCTCCTTAACAAAGTGAAGACTAAATGTTGCTGAATCAAATGAATTATGTATTATTTTAGGGAAAATTAATGAAAATGATTTGAAAACTTTGAGTTTTAACGATAAGGACAAAATAAATGATAAATGAATAGTATCAGGATTGACTTTTTAGTGTAAAAATATAATTTTTCATTAAAGTGAATAGTACCAGAAGTTTTTCGTTAAAATTCTCATTATTTTAGTCTTAACCAGAAGACCCCACATTCACAAAAACAAGGACAAGGCAGGGAATTTCCAACTTTCTACAATAAACTAGTACTCACTCCTCATCATCTTCTCCCTTGTAAGGTTCAATTCAGTAACACCGCCGGCCAAATACATCTCAGATTCTCAATCGCATATAAAATACATTTCAATCATGATATATAGTTAATTTAATATATAGAATCTCAATCGCATATAAAATACATCTCAGTATCATCTCACATGTATAAAATACTTAATTAAATTAACGAGTAATTTATAATGTATATGGATATTAATTGATCATCATCAGCTAGCTTAATTAATTTGCAGCGAGAGAGGACGTCCTAGGTAGGCTCTCGGATGATCACTTATTCACTTGACTTCTGCGACGGTGATAATGTCGGCGGCCATGAATTTCTTCCGTAAGCTCTTGGCCAACTTAATGGCGTCCACTCCCTCCCCAGTCACCACCACCCTGTCTTTTTCCTCTCCCAACGCCACAGAACTCACACCTGCATATTGCATGTATCCATGTTCAATCCCATGCCATTGTTAATTAATTTTACAATTTAATATCATATGAAACCGGATGTTCTTCAGCTAATTTAGTAAAACTGCATATAATTAATATAATCAGTAAATGAAAGTGATGGGCTGCCGGAGCAAACATAAGTACCATCTACTGTAGCAGCAATTTTGAGCGCCTTCGCTTGGCATTTCCGGCAATTCATCGGTACCTTCATCACAATCTTACGCTGCAAAAAACAAAAACAAATCGATTGGGTTATGTAATTGGGGGAGGGAAGGCCGCTGAGATATAATTTATGTATATATATAGCTAGAAATGTAATTTATTACAGGAAGAAACTCTACTTTAAATTAAGTGACAGTAATGATTAATCTATATACCTTCATTTTCTTCGAGTCTTTTTGCCCAGACATGTACCGATGGTCGGCGATCTGCAAGAGCCAAGGCCAAATTTGCCAGAGACAATAATATTACGTACATGCATGTATTTTTATAGCTATAAATTAATAGAATAGATGTCAGCAGTAGTTTGCTGTGAAGATTGGAGAAGGATCTTCGCTGGATCATTTTCCTAGGGATCCCGTGATCTTATCCATTCATTATGTATTGTGTGGTCAGTTTTCGTTAGGTACTATTTATATTAAATTTTAAATTTTAAAATGATTTCTGACCGTACGATATACGATGAAAGGATAAAATCACGGATTAACTTGTGTTGAAAGAAACTGTTGCCAGTCCAACTCAAAGACCCATTGACGCTGCGTCGTCATGAGTCATGACTTATGATGACTACCCCACTCCCACTTAGTTGTTTCTGTCATCGAAAAGGAACTTGTCTGGTCATCGAAAATGAACTTGTCTGGGCCAATAATGGCTTTGCTTTAGCCTTGACAGTTTCAGACAAGTTAATCAAACTGTTTCAACAAGGCAATGCACGTACCAGAAATATGCCCGATGGCTGTGCGCTTTGCTATCTCCATATTGCATATATGCAAGACGACTTGATGGTGAAGGTTAACAACAATTTTTCTTATTACAATATTTAACTTTTCTCCTTCGGCTTCGACCAGCGTATTTATTTTTCATGGAAAAAAAACCCATTAATTAGGCTCCAACTAAGCAAGTTTTTAACTTATTGGATGACTCAGATTGTGCGTAGTTTCTCTTCATTGCAGTTTAAGTTATGTAGTGCCTTATCTAGGTTGAAGTTTGAGTCGGAGCCCTCTCAAAGTTGAGTAACTCATTTTAAATTAGAGCTATTCTTAACCCAGTATCTTATGTTTTCACGCATTTTTAATTATAAATTTATCCATTTGTAAAATGACATATAAAGGCCTTGAAAGATATATAATATAATAGGTTTGGCCCATAAAAGTAACATGAGCCATAGACTTACAACATAACATGTCACACGATGATAGACGGTCTAATAAACGAGCTTTACAGACACAACAAAGACGCACAAACTCAATTCGCAAATTATGTGTCGTTCGATTTGCGATCGGTAGTGTGTAAAACCTATGTCGAAAACCTGTTTCTGTCGTGAGGAGACGAGTAGTCGATATCTGGCCCGCTAGGAATTATTCCGAATGGGTTGATAGACGGATGGCTTCCGTAGTAGTGTCGCTTTATGTGATCCATGTTGACTGTGCTGCTCATCCCCGGAACCTGGAAAATGTCTTTGGTGTAGTTGAACAAATTCAGGTATTCTCGTAGTACTTTCTTGTTGCACTTGAAGTGGACTACGTAAACCTGTCATCAATGATAAAAAAAAACTAGCATGGTTCTTGGTTCTCTTCATATTATAGATCGAAAACCATTAAATTGGCGGAATTTTCTGACAAAAAACAAATCTTGCTTGAGGAGTAAAAAAAACAGTACCTCGTCGAATCTTATAAGAGTGACAAACAACCGAATATCTGCTTCAGACAATGTGTTCCCGCACAGGTATCGTTGCTTGCTAAGTATCTCCTCACATTTATCCAAAGCTTCGTACAATTGTTTCACAGCCTGAGAAAGTGCGAAGAGAACGATTAACCAATGCGTTTGAGATAGCACAAATGGTCCTTAAAGAGAACGTAAACTCCAGAACCTACACAGTCAAAACTAATTACAGCTTCCAAAACATACCTCATCATAAGGCTCTTGCTTCCTCGCAAACCCGCATTTATAGACACCGTTGTTTATCTTGTCATATATCCATTCATTTGTCTGATCAATTTGGGATTGCAAGTGAGGAGGATATAAGTCCAAAGACGCGTTTTCAGCTATATCGTTGAATTCAGTATTGAACATGCGAATAATCTCCCCGCTCTCATTACTGACAATTGTTTTGAGTTTTTTATCCCATAGAACCTACCAAAGTAAAACGATCAGTCAATTGGTATAAGATAGTCAACGAAAGAAAAATGAAAAGGCCACTTAATATGAGTGAACATACTGGAACTGTGTACTTTCCGGTATACTGTGTGCTTGCAAGCTCGTAAAGTTCTCTAATGCTTTTTGCTCCATTCAAAGGGTCAGGTTCAGCTCCCGCTAGCTCTGTTTCGAAAGCAGGAAAAACCCACCCCATATGTTCATCACTTTCTTTTGTCCTTTCCCATATCGGTTTGACTGACTAAGTGACACAAAACAAGCAAACAATCAAACAAACAGATAAGATTAATTTGGCAATTAGAAAGTGAATCTAGTAAGTAACGAGCTAATATACAGTACTATACCGTAAAGCTGATGGCTTTATCGAGTCCTTTTATGTTCAAGTATGCAAGGCACCTGGAAGCCCAAGGGCAGGCATATGATATATACAGATGATATCTTCCAGGTTCTGCTGGAAATTGCGAATTCGGGTCCCGCGAAATGAAGTTACGAAATACAGAAGCAGTTCTCACAAATGCACCTGATAGTGAGGTCTCATCTAGTGCAGATCAAGCCATTTGATTGTGTGCTGAAGAATGAATACCTGCAGAAATTAGCACATCTAAGATTTTATCCAATTGTTGAAGTAGCACATCTAAGAAACCTTGTGTATATTAAGATGATAATGCAAATATTGAAGCTTCATACAACCACACGCAAACAAACCCGCGGGATTGGATTCGAAATCAAGGGGAAACCTGAATGGATTGAAAAGATTTCTGTTTAAAGAAACTTTACACCATTATCTGCAATTCAGCTAGAACCAGATACACCTAGAAATATCAAACCTTGATTACAACTGACACGAAATTTTTCGCTAAAATCTGAGTAATGGGTAGTTAGTTGGATGAAACTAAATGGACAATTTTTTTTTCTGGGTAGATAACCGCTAATCGATTCGACATTTTTTAGATTCTTACTAAATGGATTACTGTTTTTTGAAAATTCTCCAGACTGTTTTTGAAAAGTTCTCCAACCAACCCAATTCATTGTTTTCCACTGCAGTGTTATTCAAAAATTCACAACCACCAAATGCATTAAGAGAAGAACAAGACAACTTAAGAGTAATAATCAATCATCAAACTAGCAATTAAAACTTAGATAACGGAAAATAATCTAGCAGAAGCAAAGGGAAATATGAATTGCAACGGCAGCAGAATAACAAAATTAAAACTTTTAAAGGAAAATTCAGCAGCTTTGTATGCGAAAATTGAAAACAGAGCAAACTAAATGAAAACTTAAATTAAATTGTTACCTTGAAGGCTTGAAGGGGATCTGAGGGAGAGACTCGGACAGAGAGAGCGAGAGAGAGCAAGGGAGAGAGAGAGGTGATGTAGTGCTGTTGGTGAGCTCTGAGTCCGACCAACCAGACTCTTGAGTGCTAACAATAAACAAATAGAAAAAGAAGTCTGAAAACGAGGAAAAGATCATCATCAGTTACGTCATCTTGTTTAGGTGAATAGTGATCGTGTCAGGGATTATGGCTCGTTTGAAAGTGCTTTTAAAAAAATTGAAAATGTTTTTAAAACCAATCATTAGCAAAAATCTTAGTGGATCTTGAAAAAACAGTTTAAGTACTTCATGCAGGAATGACATATTTGATGCTTCTTCCAAAAAGCACTTAAGTGCTTTTAGAATCCAAAATCAATTACACCAAAACCGTTTTCAATCATTTTAAAAGCATCTTCAGACGAACCCTTAATTAACCTTTTACCCAAAAGTAATTGTGGTCGTGGATCATATTCTTGTTCAAATTTAGTTACAGTCCGAACACCTTTTGTCTTTTATGAAATTTCAGTTTTGAGTTACTTGTATCGAGTTAAGTTGTTCTTCTTATTAACAATTGTCCTCGTAATATTTGAATTCAAGACCTCCTTAGCAAAGTGAAGACTAAATGCCACTGAATCAAATAAATTATTTATTATTTTAGGGAAAACTAATGAAAAATGCTTGAAAACTTTGAGTTTTAACGATAAAGACAAAATAAAGAGTAAAATGAATAGTACCAGAATTGATTTTTTAATGTAAAAATATAATTTTTCGTTAAAATGAACATAAAATTTTTCATTAAAGTTCTCATTATTTAAATCTTAACTAGAAGACCCCACATTCACAACAACAGAGACAAGGCAGGGAATTTTCAACTTTCTATAAACTACTCATCATCTTCTCCCTTGTAACTTGTAAGGTTCAATTCAATAATACGGCCAGCCAAATACATATCAGATTCTCAATCGCATATAAAATACATTTCAACCATGATATATTGTTAAACATGTTTAATTAATATATAGAATCTCAATCGCATATAAAATACATTTCAATGTCATCCCACATGTATGAGGTACTTAATTAAATTAACGAGTAATTTAAAATGTATATGGATATTAATTGATCATCATCAGCTAGCTTAATTAACTTGCAGCGAGATAGGACGTCCTAGGTAGGCTCTTGGATGGTCACTTATTCACTTGACTTCTGCGACGGTGATAATATCGGCGGCCTTGAATTTCTTCCTTAAGCTCTTGGCCAACTTAAAGGCGTCCACTCCCTCCCCAATCACCACCACTCTGTCTTTTTCCTCTCCCAACGCCACAGAATTGACACCTGCATATTGCATGTATCCATGATCAATCCCATGCCATGTCAATAGTACTATTAATCACAATATATTAATATAACCTTAGTTAATTAATTTCACAATTTAATATCATACGAAACCGGATGTTCTTCAGCTAATTTAGTAAAACTGCATATAATTAATATAATCAGTAAATGAAAGTGATGGGCTGCCGGAGTAAACATAAGTACCATCTACTGTAGTAGCAATTTTGAGCGCCTTCGTTTGGCATTTCCGGCAATTCATCGGTACCTTCATCACAATCTTGCGCTGCAAAAAAACAAAAACAGATCGATTGGGTTATGTAATTGGGGGAGGGAAGGCCGCTGAGATATAATTTACGTATATATATATAGGAAGAAACTCTACTTCAAATTAAGTGACGGTGATGATTAATCTATATACCTTCATTTTCTTCGAGTCTTTGCCCAGACTTATACCGATAGTCGGCGATCTGCAAGAGCCAAGGAAAAATTTGCCAGAGATACTAATATTACGTACATGCATGTATTTTTATAGCTATAAATTAATAGAATAGATGTCAGCAGTAGTTTGCTGTGAAGATTGGAGAAGGATCCTCGGAACCTTTTACTTGGGATCCTAGGGATCCCGTGATCTCATGTTTATCGTATATCGATTAGTTTTTGTTAGATATTATTCATATTTAATCTTAAATTTTAAATTTTAAAATGATTTATAACCGTACGATATACGATGAATGGATGAAATCACGGGATCTCTAGGATCTCTAGGATCCTTTTCCGTGAAGATAACTTGTGTTGAAAGAAACTGTTGTGAGTTCCAACTCAAAGACTCATTGACGCCGCGTCATGACTTATGACTACTCACACTCCCACTTAGTTATTTCTGGAAAAGTTCCTGCAGAGCAGGTACAACCGCGTCATCGAAAATGAAATTGTAGGGTAAGCTAACCTTAATCATTAGTCTCTATCTTTTTTATTGACCTTCTAGTCTTTTTATTGACCTTCTAGTCTTGCACGTATCTCATCTAGGGCAATAATGGCTGTGCTTTAGCCTTTAGCCTTGACAGTCTCACACAAATTAATCAAACTGTTTCAACAAGGCATGCAGATACCAGAAATATGCCCGATGGCTGTGCGCTTTGCTATCCCCATATTGCATATATGCAAGACGACTTGACGGTGATGGTTAACAACAATTTTTCTTATTACAATATTTGACTTTTTCCATTCAGCTTCGTATTTATTTTTCCTACAAAGAACCCATTAATTGAGAAATTTTTAATTGTGACGGAAACACAAATGGTACACCACATGTTTTAATAGAAATTATGGGAAATTTTATTTTTTAAGTTATTAATTTTTTAGCACACATATCCCACCATTTGTATAATGACGCGTGGTGTACTATTCTGTGTACCGGTCACATTGAAAAATCTCTCCCATTTATTATGCTCCAACTAAACATGTTTCTAACTTATTGGATGGCTCAGATTATGTGTAGTTTCTCTTCATTGCAGTTTAAGTTATGCAATGCCTTATCTAGGTTGAAGTGCGAATGAAGACGACGGTTCAAGAAAAAGAAAAAGAGAAATAGCCTCAATCAGTGACGTGGCACAAGGGATCGATTACTTCTAATCCCTAATGGTTGAAAACATAATTTTATAACTATTTTGTATGGGCTTAAAACCATCACGGTGGCCTTCCGTTTTAATAAAATAAAGACATGTTTAAGTTTTTGTTCACAAATCCTTATTTTATTAATATGAGATACTACATAATAGTATACTCGTGTCATGAAAATTATTTTTTTTAGGTTTGTAACGTTGGAGTTCGAGTCGGAATCCTCTCAAAGTTGAGTAACTCATTTTAAATTAGAGCTATTCTTAACCCTAATATCTTATGTCTTCACCCACTTTTTAATAAAAATTTTAATTATAAATTTATCCATTTGTAAAATGACCTATAAAGACCTTGAAAGATATATAATATAATAGGTTTGGTCCGTAAAAGTAACATGAGCCATAGACTTACATTGGATTGTGCAAGGAATGTACAATACGTAAACTGAATTCCCTAGAAAGACATAAAATATGAGGTTAGAAGAAATTTTTTAACGAAAAGTTTGGATGGCTTTTCTAATTAAAGAGTAAGAAGCTAGTAACTAATTATGATCAGATATTTATGGTAGTTATTGGAGTGCAGAATCACACAGCAACATAGTATTTTGAGGGTCATCTATTTGTTGGTAGATTATCGTCGGATGAGACTTAATTGTTGGGGAAATAACATTTCAATTTTTAGGAATAATAGTGGGTGGGGAAATATAATATTAGAGGTTATTTTAGGAATAACTAGAAAATATGTATGCGCCTTGCTGCGGGAATTGAATGTATTAGCCTCAACCGCATGAATAAGACACATTTAACCAAAATAAATTCAACACAATCATGAATGAACACAGATGGTAAGATAAGCAACTTGACTTTTATATACATTCAACACCGCTGACATAAAAAGACATTGTACAATTAACATAGATGGTTTAAGAATCACGTTAACAGTAAATATAACACATTCGTGGCTACAGAGTTAGCATTTAAGATCATATGCAAGACAACAGTGGACATTATTTTTCAGAATCAAATTGGCAGCAATCAAAGCACCTCGCAAAATCACATTTAATTTCATTTGTACAGGTAAAAAAACAGAGAGAACATGTATATCACCTTGTCATAATTTATAAAACTAAAGGCATGGACAATTTAGTGCACCTTGGTTGCACATTTGTCATATCCAGCAGCTCACATCGGCCACCCCCCCACTGGAATCCAAGGCTGAGAGAAGCCTTCTGCGGGAGTTGTCATCTGAAGCACCACTATTATCTTTGCCTTTGTCTGATTTGACATCTTGCTTATTATTGCATGGATGCCAAGTTGCTTCAACAGCCTTCGATGTACACATATTTTAAACGCGGTCTTGTCCTACTGTTAGAAGCAAAGATAGGAGCCTTCATAGTATATTCTCAAGAACTTCATAGAGAGCTCTTTTGTTTCTCTTAGTCAACCACTGCAAGGAGTGCAATTAAAATTTAATCAAAATACCTCATTTCGCTTTCATAATAAACCCGAAAGTGACTTCATAAGATGAAATTAACGTAATTACGTGTTAAAGGAAACCTTTCCAATTAAATGAATGAAATATTCGATGTGGATCAAAACCAAAACCAAAACAAAACAAACATCAACAACTGCCCAAGTTGGTGTTTGCTCCAAAGGTCATCCTCCTCCTCCTCCTCCTCCTGCCATCCTTTAATTGAAACCCTAATTTTCCTTACTACTAAATAATGCTATTTTCGATATATTTCTTTTGGTGTGTAAACTTGTACTAATTCTCGATAATTTTCAATCACTTCCACTGTAATTAAATAAGTACTGAATATATACACACTCATAAACACACAAAATTCAGTTTTCCATTCTAAAAAATGAACGAAAACACATACGCCAAGTCAATGTTCCGCTGTATTCATTAATCTAATGATGCATCAAATATAAAATTAAATTATACCTCTAATTTATAACCTTTTGATCTTGCTTCATCTGCAGCTAAACCAAAATTTGGACGGTCCCCAATATAATCCTGTCAAAAACCAGATAGCAACACCATGTAAAAGCCATATTGGGTGTCTACACCCACACTTATCAATTTACACATAAAGGTCGTACCCAGTGCACAAGGCTCCCGCTTTACGCAGGGTCTGGGAGAGGTGAATGTCGGCTAGCCTTACCCCCATTTATGGAGAGGCTGCTCCCAAGTCTCGAACCCGAGACCTACCGCTCATGGGCGAAGGCACTTATCAATTTACACATAAATTTGAAATTTAAATCACTTGGGCTACAAAAATATTTGCACAGAAATTCGAAAGAAAATGAACAAATTAAAGCAAAATCATATGTAGACAATTGAGACTCACCTAAAACTGCTATCGAGCTATGCTGCACGGAATGCGCTGTGAAGAGAACTCTGCGTTGTTGACGAAGTCCCAGAATAACCTGGAAATTTACAGAGGTCAAATTTTACAGCCTAAGGAGCAATCAAGAAGGGAAACTAGGATCGTGTATAGGTGATACCAATGATAGCAACCACCTACAGTTCCTGCTTCAACCTTAACAATTGCAGCAATGGAAGAATGGCGAAGGGAGAAGAAGGAGTTGAGCTCCAGTGAATATATTTTTGAATTAATAAAAGTTCATAACCGTTACAAGAGAGAGCTCAATTTAAAGGCCTAGCCCCACCAAGGTGCCATTAACATAACAGTAATAAAATGCTTATTAGTGAATAAGTAATTCACTGATCCTATCAAAATGGGGCTTTCGAACTTCAAAGAAGCTCCGCTCATTGTGGTCCTTGTAGACGGAACTGGCCCAACGATCGGCGAGAGAAAGGAGACGGCGGCGAGATGAGGGATACGATGGAGGTTAGATCGTCTGTGTCTGCCAGTGTCACGCGATCCACGTTCTGGTCATTGTCCACTAATTTATGAAAGAACAATGCTGCTATCCCTACTTTCTTGTCACTACTAAGCTTCCTGACCAATGTATTCACCGTGTGGATCCAGAGCTTCTTTTCTAGCCTTTCCAACATAACCATGGCAGCGGCAGAGTCATCTTTCATGCAGTACTTGTACGCTAATGTCAACCTAGTGACTTCACAAGGCGACAGCCCTTTGTCCATCATGGGATCATATAACCTACGAGCCTCTTCCAATTTCTCATCCTTGCAAAGCCCGCTCATCAGAGCACCGTAAATAATACTATCTGGTGCACAACCATGGTCGCCCATCCTTTGGAAATACATAACAGCTGAAGCAATGTTTCCATCCCGACAATGCCCACAAATCATGGCCATATAGGTTTCCTTGGTGGGAATCAAGCCAGCCCTCACAGCAAACTCAAAAAGTTTCTCACTTTCTTTCATTTTCTTTTGCCTGCAGAAGGCAGCAATCAAAGTTCTATACAAATGTATATCCGGCTGCAATCCAACCTTCACCATCTTAGTAAAAAACACCAGGGCCCTATTAATATCAGCACGTTTGCAGTGCTCGGATATGAAAATGGTATAAGTGATCCCATCAGCTGCCAATCCTTGGCGAAGGCCTCCCTTAATCAGTTGATTTGCTTCTTCAACCCTCCCCTTTTTACAGAGACTGTCATTTACTACATTGTATGTACAGATATTAGGAGGGAATCCTTCTTTACCCATTATATCCATGAACTCATATGCTCTTTCAAAGTTCCCAGCTCTACAATTCCCCGAAATGAGAGTAGTATACGTATTGGTGTTAGGAACTAATCCTTGTTCTTTCATCCTGCTCAACAACATCTCTGCGTGGCTCATTTTGTCCTCTCGGCAATATCCACTGATCATAGCAGTATATGTATGCACAGTTGGCTTGTGAGTATCGCTCCAGACCAGCTTAAGAAACAGTCTAAACACCCTTTCAGTCCAACCTTTCTTGCAGTAGGACAAGACCTACAAGACCCTTCTCGCAAAACATATTAGGAGGAAAGGTTGGAAGCCTAATGCTCTGTGTGTATACACATTAGGCTTAATGCTCTGTGTGTATACACATTAGGCTTCCAACCTTTCCTCACTATTTCCTCCAGCATTTCAAATGCTTGTTTAATGCTACCCCTCTTGCACAACCCATTAATCATCGTCGTGAAATTAATCAAATTTGGCTTCACACCCATCCGAATCATCTTATCAAAACACCACGACGCTCGACCTACAAGACCCTTCTCGCAAAACATGTTTATGATCAAAGTAAACGACGAATTATCCAATACAAAACCTCTCTCGAGCATCTTACTCAACCACCTATCTGCCTCCGAAACCCTCCCGCTCCTACAAAACCCAACAACCATAGACTTATAGCTCAAGGAATCAGGAGACACACCTCTCTCACACATTTCCTCGAACAGATTCTCTGCATACTCAACCAAACCCAGATCACAGGCAATCCCGAGAACGCAATTCAACGTCCGAGTGCTCAACGCAAGACCCTGATTCTGCATCTCAAACACCATATCAGCAGCCTCCTTCAACCTCTCAATCTCAGCGAAATTCATCACCATACAATGGACCACTTCATGATCCAAAATCCCATTGCCAAGTATCGACATTGGCAGAATATGTAAAGCCGCACGAAATATCGTAACTTAGGAAACCCAACTGCCCAGTAAAAGAAACTCAGCGCCGCCATGGAACCTGCCTCCTCAGCCAGTGAAGCGACGACGGAAATGGCCTGCTCGTGGGTCAAAGATTCAGGATTTAAGTCGAGATTGAGCTTGGGAGGTGAAGATATCAGATGGGTTTGTGGGGAATAGGATTGGTATACCAATGAGCAGAATGAACTGACCAGTGACTGCGATTGGGAAGAAGCGATGGCGGTAGCGACCGCGGTGGAGTTTGGGGCGTCATAGTGAGTGTAGGAAGAGAGTGTTCTGAGAGAGAAGAGGGTGCAGAATAAACAACTGGGTGTTGGAGCAGGGGATAATAGCTTCTGTTGCTGTTGGAGTACGGGTGGGCACGGGTAGGGCCGGGCCGGGCCCAAATTTGGAGGAACCGGACTCGGCCCGTTTTAAAATGCAATGAATATTTCAACCTTGACCGTGACAACCAAGAATATACAAGACAAGCTCATTTGTGTTCAATTCTATTAGCTGGGCACGCGAAACTTCCACGCACCTAAAACAAAATGGTTCCCCCAAGAACAAAGATAAATGGTCCTCAAACCTGACACCAATCTCATTCGGCAAGGAGGAACTAACTTTACACAAGAGGACACAGAAAGCCGAAAAATATAGCACGAAGCACCGATGTGGGGGCATCCTGACGAACATGCATATGAATTCAAGTACTTTGAGAACCTGTCTTGCTCATTGAATTCAAGTAGGAAAATGAGCACTACGAAAGAAGTAACAACATAAATTCTGGGGACTCATGGAATAGCGCACAAAAATATAGCGTTTAACAACAAAATTATGAATCCCTTCAATATGATACATCACACTTTTCCTATTCTGCAAGTATGTGACAACTGCTAGCTTTTCCATTCCAATCAATCCCCGTTTTGGCGAAACTTCTGATGTTAACAGCACCAGAGCTACAATGGAAAAATTATGAACACTAGTCTACACGGAGCTCTGTCTGTGATGGTAGCCAGAGTGATTAACATTCATTCCTTTTCTCCTTAGTTGGGCGTGGATGTGAGGTTATAACAGAATTGAATATTAATGCATCAAGCACAATTCACCTTGGTTTGTCTGTCAGGGTTACCAAGGACTTCAGCACACCCGGACAGATCTTATCAGCAAGGGCACCTTTGCCCGAAATCACAAGGGATTTCTCCTTCACAATGCCTTGCAACCTTCTAGAGTCTAAATCAAGTTGTTCTTGTTCTGCATCGTAAAGGCAACAACCAAAAGTTCAGAATCTTCTTTCTGAAAAATAAATAATGAAGCTACAAAGCATTCGACTTATAAAATAATATATCTATAAAACATAGAAAAAGAAAGCACAGATGAAAGCTCATGAATTCTGAGAGTTCACGAGCCATACTCCCAACTTTGGCGGTAAAAGAGACTGGACAACAATACATATCTAAAAACTCGAATGAATTCCTCTTAGAAGCATCAGTGGTTAAGTTTGAGAAATTATGATTGACAAGCAAGAACACTATGAAGTCGACAAATTAAAAGTTTGCTGGACAAATCCCTCTGATCTTATTTCAAATTTGCCAAGGTAATCTCAAGCATAGCTTCCTTTTGTAAGCTTAATGGAAATTGCATTAAGAAGATGGCACCTTCATGAACATCTATAGGCCTTTTAAACAAAACACTAGAGCTTCAAGAGTTTAAGAATTCATAAATAACTCAACCAATTTATTAAAAGATCCTAAATAGTTTATTTAACCCTTTTTGCTCACAAGGGCTACTACAGTGGACATTCAAGATTACTCATTAATCCATCGGGATATGGTTAAATGCACATATTGATATGTGAAAGAGTTAAACTTCTTACTGATACAGTTGATATATGTCCCAAATAGTTGCATAAAATGAAAAATAAGCGGCTTGAGAGAAAACCTGTCTCCAAGATGGTATGGGCAGCATGAAATGGAATCCTTGCAAAGACATCAGTTCCCGGGAACATCATCCAAGTACGGTCATTTGAGTCATGGTTGCCACAGGTAGGGCATACCTCCTTCACCAGAGGTCTTGATTGAGGCCCTCCAATCTCCTTCATTATTGACTCGAAAGGAGATGGAACGCTAGTTTTGGTTGTCCGAGCTATCTTCCTCAGAGATGTAAGTGCTTCTCTGTTCCCATTCCTCACCCTGTCATTTTCAACCATCTGCGTTTTCATATAACAAACACAATCCTCCACTGTGTTACTAACACGACACAATAGAATAAATTAACTTCAATAAAACCGAATTACTTCACATAATAAAGCAACTCAACTGCACTGGGATTGTTGACCAAAAACAAAATACACTACAGGGAATGATGGTTTAACAAAACCCAATATAATATATCAATTAGAAAGGGACCAAGGGAATTTCGAAAATTAAGCCAGGTAACTAGATATTTCTTTTTAATGTCAACAAGTAACTAAATTTTAATAGATTAATTTTGCGTTAACAGTTTCATACAGCCTGCAATATCTAAATTAATGACCTTATGGTTCCAATCATTTGTTATCAAAACTTTCCAGTCCTTTAATCTAAACATTAGTTATTGAAACTTATGAAATATACTGTCATGCTTGAGTTCAAACTTTCCAACTTCATAGCTACATCTCAAAAAACTCTCTTTGTTAACGCTAAAACATGCAAGTCTGCAAAGAAGGAGGTAGAGGTATAAACTTACCTGGTTTCGAGCTAGAAGGAGATGCTCAGCTTCAGTCTCGAGCTCAATTAAGCTTTTCTGGAACTGCTTCATGGTCTCATCCATTCTTTACTCCTCAATAAGTATCCACCTAATCGTATTCTGAAACATAAGCCATTATATGCTATTCTTAGTCTCTGAAAGAAAACTTTGTCAGGGAATAGAAACCAAAAGAGTAGTCTAAACAGAAACATGTCATCCGCTTTAAAACCCGGTCATCCCAAAAACAAACACAAAGACGAGCAAATATGATAATATACAAAGAAAATCTAAAAACAAGTGAAGGAGAAAGAAACATAAGAATCTCATCAACTTCCCAAGCAATTTAGACATCTCCCATCAAAATTTTCTTGCTTAGACAGAAAACATTATTATCTGACTGAAAAATATCTAGCCCCTTCTAATACACTTGAATTCAAATACAGTGTAAATATCAAGCCAACCACACCTACTTAGTCTAATAATCATACAAATAACACAAAATAAGCAACCGTCCACACTCTAAATCTCAAAAATCCGAATTAATGATGCAGAAATAATAATGTAAATCCAAAAATCAGAAGAAAAATTAGCAAATGTATTAAATACCCAAAAAAAAAAAACAAATCAAAGAAATACCTGATCAAAGAATGGAGACGATCAGATGATTTGTTGGGAATATTAGTGTGGGTAGATAAGAAGCGGTGCTAAACCCTAGAAATTTAAAAGGGGAAGAACAATACAAAATTGAAAAACGATGCTGATTCATTTGTAATTGAGGATACGAGATGGAAATTGCAAATATTCACAAAGGTAATTTCGGTAATTTACCCAAAATACCCCTATATGTTTCCCCTGTCAAACTTTTGGCAGTATACTGTACACGGGCTTTAGTCGGTATTGCGTAATGTAATATAATATATCAGTTAGAAAGCGTCCAAGCGACCAAGGGAATTTTGAAAAATTAAGCCAAGTAACTAGATATTTCTTTTTAATGTCACCAAGTAACTAAATTTTAATAGATTAATTTTGCGTTAACAGTTTCATACAGCCTGCAATATCTAAATTAATAACCTTATGGTTCCAATCATTTAATCAAATCATTTGTTATCGAAACTTTCCAATCCTTTAATCTAAACATTACGCAATACCGAGTAAAGCCCGTGTTTAGTATACTGCCAAAAGTTTGACAGGGGAAACAGATAGGGGGTATTTCGACTAAATTACCGAAATTACCCTTGTGAATATTTGCAATTTCCATCTCGTATCCTCAATTACAAATGAATCAGCATCGTTTTTCAATTTGGTATTGTTCTTCCCCTTTTAAATTTCTAGGGTTTAGCACCGCTTCTCATCTACCCACACTAATATTCCCAACAAATCATCTAATCGTCTCCATTCTTTGATCAGGTATTTCTTTGATTTGGTTTTTTTTTTTTTTTTGGTATTTAATACATTTGCTAATTTTTCTTCTGATTTTTGGATTTACATTATTATTTCTGCATCATTAATTCGGATTTTTGAGATTTAGAGTGTGGACGGTTGCTTATTTTGTGTTATTTGTATGATTATTAGACTAAGTAGGTGTGGTTGGCTTGATATTTACACTGTATTTGAATTCAAGTGTATTAGAAGGGGCTAGATATTTTTCAGTCAGATAATAATGTTTTCTGTCTAAGCAAGAAAATTTTGATGGGAGATGTCTAAATTGCTTGGAAAGTTGATGAGATTCTTATGTTTCTTTCTCCTTCACTTGTTTTTAGATTTTCTTTGTATATTATCATATTTGCTCGTCTTTGTGTTTGTTCTTGGGATGACCGGGTTTTAAAGCGGATGACATGTTTCCGTTTAGACCACTCTTTTGGTTTCTATGCCCTGACAAAGTTTTCTTTTAGAGACTAAGAATAGCATATAATGGCTTATGTTTCAGAATACGATTAGGTGGATACTTATTGAGGAGTAAAGAATAGATGAGACCATGAAGCAGTTCCAGAAAAGCTTAATTGAGCTCGAGACTGAAGCTGAGCATCTCCTTCTAGCTCGAAATCAGGTACGTTTATACCTCTACCTCCTTTGCAGACTTGCATGTTTTACCGTTAACAAAGAGAATTTTTTGAGATGTAGCTATGAAGTTGGAAAGTTTGAACTCAAGCATGACAGTATATTTCATAAGTTTCAATAACTAATGTTTAGATTAAAGGACTGGAAAGTTTCGATAACAAATGATTTGATTAAATGATTGGAACCATAAGGTTATTAATTTAGATATTGCAGGCTGTATGAAACTGTTAACGCAAAATTAATCTATTAAAATTTAGTTACTTGTTGACATTAAAAAGAAATATCTAGTTACCTGACTTAATTTTTCGAAATTCCCTTGGTCGCTTGGCCCCTTTCTAACTGATATATTATATTGGGTTTTGTTAAACCATCATTGCCTGTAGTGTATTTTGTTTTTGGCCAACAATCCCAGTGCAGTTGAGTTGCTTTATTATATGAAGTAATTTGGTTTTATAAAAGTTAATTTATTTTATTGTGTCTTAAAGCCCAACGTTAGGATTTAATTGCATTTTGATGAATATCCTAAAGTATACAAGATGGGAATATCCTAAAGTCCAACGTTAGGATTTAATTGCATTTTAATTACAAACGGTTCAGATTAGATATCCTAAAGTCCAACATTAGGATTTGGGAATATTGCATTTATGCAGATTTTGCACAAATTCACCATTATTCACATCCAATCTAAATACAAAGTCCAACATCCAAGTTCATAGATTAACAATACATCCAAAATAACAATATTAAATCGTCCAACATCCAAAAAACAAATCAACATACAAAATTTCCGAAAGTCCAAGACATCCAAATTCCAAGAATCAAATAATCCAAAACAACATAAACATGAGTTACTCTAGAGTCTAGACCATTTGGGAAATTTACAATAAAACAGTATGATAAATGATATTTAGGAAATAGAGGAATTATTAACAGAAATGCTAGTAGCAGCTTCACAAAGTAAAAAAAAATATTCCGGTCTGCTTCTGATCCAGGAATGACAAGATTGTAGGACTACCAAATTAACAGACTGGAAATTTAGAAAACCTAAAGTATTCCTCGGATACCAATAGATAAAGCAACTCAATTTTCTTCACGGCATTTTCAGATTCAAAGATCATTTTTTGAATCAAAGAGGACAAACGAAATTTTGTAATTTTTCATCAATGATCCTTTACACAGAAGAGCGTTTTATACGGTGGATGAAGGTTGGACATTTGACACAACTGCAACAGCAATCAAAGCGAAATTTGATATGCAGATGAGGGGCCGAGGGTAAAGCCAAATACTAATGCATATGCAGAACACGACTCCGTGCTCTAACAGACCAAATGGTTTGAGACTACATATTGTCAAACTCAGAGTGGGGCTCGAAAGCTCCATGAAAAATGATTGTGGTGCAGATGCAGACCAAGATTTTGACCAGTTTTTGCATCCAAGATCCAACTCAACTCAAAAGGAAGAAGAAATGTATAGACTCACACTCTCTACTAATCTAGTATCTAATTTCCTTAAGAACTTAGAAGTTAGAAGGCATCAAAGCTTGCCAAATTACTGCAAAATTACCAATTCAATCATCAATCTACTGCAAAATAACTCTAGTAACCTAGTTCGAAAACCCTAAAATCCCAAATTCCAATTTAAAATTCCTACACCCAAAATTCAAATTAATAACAAAACCCTAATTCAAAATTACCTAAATTTTAGAGGGATGATGACTGGTACCAGTGTCCTCGACGACGGTGATGGGGTGATGGCGGTCACGACGGCCGGGGTTACTGTCTAAGAGGAGAGAATCGACGGCAGGGGTGATGGCCTGGGTTCTCTGGGATGTTGTCGAGGAGGATGATGGGTGGTGCCGTTGTGTTCGCCGAGGAGAATCGACGGTTGGTGAGGGGGAGGACGATTGGAGTCGAGGGAACTGTCGAGGGACTGAGGTCTGAGAGTTTGGGAGTGAGAGTGTCCAGGAGGATGATGGGTTTCTTTAATATTGGACGGGCCGGGCTGGACGAATTTGAACATTGGGCTTTTCTTTGGGCTCCAGAACATAGGGGATTTTGCCATGATGTTTTTATTTGTTTTTTAGTTTTATGGCTGCAATTAATTGTTTTAGGTTTATAAATTTGAAGCTGTTGAAGTAATGTTCTATATAATTCACTGCATTCAGATCAGATTAATTATTCTAATTCTAGTATAATACATTCAACATACTGCGTCTGACATTAATACATACAAAGTGAAAGTATAAATTAAATTCGTATGGAAGAAAAGAAGTGATTGGATTTAGAACCTGAACTCACACGTACAAAAATATTGGTTTTGTTTTATTACTGAGTATATACCTGTTTGGGCCCAAAATAATAGTTTGGGCCGAGGGTAGGATCACTCTCGGCCCAGGAGGCCGGGCGGCAAAAGGACCATGGATCGGTCAACCCGTGGGAATCCAAACCTAGGGCGGTTAGGACGAATCCTGGTGCAATGGGGAGTCTCGACGGGATCGAATATCCAGGAAACTAATCCAGCTTAGCTAAGGACTAGGTTCATAGTCCTAGTAGATGTAGGACTGGTCGAGGCAATCCGGAGAGGGAAACCTAGTCCGAGTAGGATTTAAACTCGGACTCAAGGTTCAGCACTATAAATAGGGGACGCTGTGCATCAGGAGAAGCCCCACAAAATCAATACAAAATTGCCCTGCGCAACTCTCACAACTTGAGATCTTTTTCTTTTCCTTTTTTCGCTGACACATCTTCCGTTGGCATCAACAGCACTGTGGAAGCAACCGGTGATATCTTAAGTCGGCATAGATAGCTCTGTCACCGTAGAGTCGGTCGGTCTCGCAGTATCTTCCGTTGGCATCAACAGCACTGCGGCGAGAACGGTCGATTACCTATCTAAGTCTCGGTCGAGAAGGGTTTTCGAATCCTTGTTGGTCGAGGTCATCTCATTAGCCTTCTCGGCGAGGTGAGGTGTCACAGTTATTACATTCGGCACATTGCAAGCCGAATTCGGTTCGTGAACTTTGTAAGAAATAGCAGCCTTGTCTTCAGGCTCGAGAACCCAAGAGGCCGAGACGTGTTCCTTTCTCGGCCGCAATCGCAAGACGCAGAAGTCAGTAGCGCGACCCAACGCAGCATCATCAAATTTACTCCTCGGCCGAGCCTCGGCCGACGAGTTGGCACGCCCCGCAATCACCAAAGGACGTAGTTAGCTTAGAATATACTCGGCCTGCGCGCCACGTAGGCTTTGTAGTTTCTAGGGTCAACATTTTGGCACGCCCAGTGGGACCCAGTGCTAAACTACGAAGTTCATGCCAATTGAAACACGATCGGTAAAAAAGAAAATCACTATGGGAAAGTCGATAGCTGATTTGCCGAATCAAAGCACGGGACAAAGTGTGCCACAAGCGCAGAATCCCATTGGCGCCGTGACACCTGAGTCCACGAGTGCGACCCGCCGAGAGAGAGAAGTTAATCTCGGCAGTCAACTCCGCGGTCCAGAAATCCCTAACCGGAACACCTGCATTCTCACTGAAGGGATAGTAGAAGAGTGTGACGAGGATGGTTGTGAAGGATCTGATCCACCAACAAGGTCGTTTCTTCGAAAGCGACTGGACGAGCAGTCTCGGTCAGTCGAGCAGACGTTTAGTCGAGGCATTGACAAGCTGCATGACGCGATACTCAGTTCCAATGATCGACAAACCAGGCTGCTTGAAATGTTGGTTAGTCAAGTTGGTGGCAGCAGGCCTTTTGATCTTCGCCAACATTGTTTACCAGGAAACAACTCGGTATCGATTGTACCGGCCGAACCCATTCCTGCCCCGCTTAAACCAATTAACTTGGAGAAGGGAGGAGGGTCGAATAGCAGGTTAGACGGGACCAACCAGAGGGTCGAAGCAACACCTGTTGATATGACCGAAGTTCAGCGGATGATCGACTCGGCCATGAAGAAAGGGCCAAAGTTTCCCAAGTTTATTCATCCGTACCCAGCTTACGTGGAGACGTTTGGGTACCCGAAGGGTTTCAAGATCCCAGATTTTAGTCTTTTTGCTGGTGAATCGTCCCTGTCTTCGTTGGAGCATGTGGCTCGTTTCACCGCGCAATGCGGAGATGTTAATAGTGATTTCCACAAGTTATGGCTGTTCAATTTTTCATTGACCGGCTCGGCGTTTGCCTGTTACATCAATCTCCCGCCTAATTCTGTCCAAAATTGGGAGGAGTTGGTCGAGAAGTTCCACGAGCAGTTTTATCGGCCGGGGATGGAGATGTCAGTCTCTTCGTTAGCACGGATGGCTCAAGCATCTGATGAGTCACCAATGGATTATCTTACCAGGTTCAAATCGACCAGGAATTGGTATCGAGTGCCCTTACCCGAAGTCGAATTTGTCAGGCTTGCTTTGAATGGCCTCGACGTCAAATACAAAAAGAAATTCTTGGGGGCAAATTTTCGGGATATGTACGAATTGGCCCAACATGTCGAGCAGTATGATTATTTGCTCCGTGAGGAAAAGACTTCGAAGACCCCAACTCGGGGAACGATTTACAAGAACCCTACTGTTAATTATGCATCAACCGATGATGAATGTGTTAGTGTGGATGCGGCTGAGATAGTAATAGATAAGCCATACATTTGCAAGGCATTGACTCAGGTTGATTCTAGAGAAGCCAAAAGTCGCTCGGCCACTGAAGGAACATCGAAACCGTCAAAGGTTTATACTTTTGATATCACCAAGGCTGACGCAATTTTTAACCAACTGTTATCAGCAAGAATCATTAAGCTTCGGCCCGGTCATAACATTCCTAAGGCCGAAGAGCTTAAAGGAAATGCGTATTGCAAATACCACAATTCGAGCAAACACACGACAAACAATTGCGTCGTATTTCGTGATAACGTCCAAAGCTGGATTGATAATGGCAAACTGAAGTTCCCCGAGAAGAGGATGAGTGTTGATACTGATCCGTTCCCCACGGCAACAGTAAATATGGTCGACGCGTACCTACCCAAGGACAAAGGGAAAGGCAAGGCTGAAGTGGTTGAGACACAACGCCCGTGGAATCAGAATGTTCGGCCACGGTTCATGGCCGATTCGCGTTCGAATAAACCATCTGCGGCCTTAACGGGGCTCGCTCTTGTCAAATCTATGACGGAGTGTAGCGCCGATGAAGATAGTGGGACGGCGGTTCTGTGTAGGAAATGTAAAGCGAAGGTCGACAATGAACCAGAGGAGAAGCCTTCTTCGCAACCCATGGCCGTAACTCGGCAAAAGATAGCCAATGAAAACCAACATCATGGGGTTTTTGGGAGGCTCGGTCCTAAAGCACGGGTGGAAGAGACACCCCCGGTCAGGCGGCGCCTCGATTTTGATGCTTCATTTTATGACGATGATTACTATAAGCGTAATTTTAGCGGTTCAGGATCATCGCGGAGTCAAAAGACCTTCAAGCCTCCCGAGCCTAGAGATCAACGTTGGTATACATACCATTCTTCGAGGGGCGTTTACACCGCGTTGTCCAAATCTCAGAAACGCCGGCATCAACGGATAGATTGCATGGCTCGACGACAAGTAGCCCAAGAAGCTTCGGCCCCTAAGTGGCGGCCGAAGGATATAGTTGCCACTGAAGAGGACCGACCACCTCCAGCAATTATGACAGAGTTGGCTCAGGGGAAACGGTTGGTCGATCAAGATGTCGAGACCATGTTTGAAGCAGCTGATAAACGGATCAAACTTCTCATTCGACCGGGGGAAATGAAGGCACGTTTTGAACATTTCAGGCAAGAGGCCGAAAGCAAATTATCCCCGCTAGCTATGCAAGAGCCTTTGGTCAAAATTAGACGGAATTTGCATCCCCCGTTCCTTGGGGAGTCTTTAGAGTATATGCGAGAATTTCATAAGAGTCATTCGGCCAACGATCTATATGGTTTGCCGAAGGCATGCCAGGACATCATTGATCTAATCCTGACTTGTCCGGATGCCGAGCGGATCATCCAGAAAACCTCAGACCCCGGATTGAAAGCAAGGTTCCAGCACATACGAGAAGCTCGTGTTTTTGGGTTTGAAGTCGACCCGTACATCGATATCAATGCAGCCGACCTTCCTTTCTCGCTGGAGGACCTTCAGTATTTACGGTATCACTTTGAAGTATTTTCGGCGGTTTCTCTCTTCGGCCTTATGACCGATGAAATCGCACGTATTGCCCGTCTGGATGCTTATCTTGACACTAGGGATGCTCGGCTACACTACCAGGAGCAGGTTCAGGTTTTGACCCCAAGTTCATTGTCAATCTCGACCTTACCTGAGGCGATCACGCAGAACCAACAAGTGGCCGAAGCGGCTCCGCCGAGTGACATTATTGAAGAAGGGACGGAAGAATCTCATTGTCCGACTCTGACGATAACTGAATACGTAGTCGCTGACCAACCGAACGAGGAAGGTCTTGACCAGTTGGGCCCGTCAGTCTTGGATAATATGGAAATCAGTATGGTTCATGTGTTACCTGCTGATTTTCAATCAAGCACGGCTCAACCAAATTTCCTCGATGGAGATGTGGTTGCTGAGGAACCCGGCCATGTGGATTTTGTATCAATTGCTGAAGGCGAGCCAACAACAAAAGATGATAGTCTAAAGGCTGCTTTGGCCGAATTGTTCCCTCGTTTATCATCCGCCAAACTTCACCATTTAAAGCCATTGTATGTAACGGCACACATCGAGGGATATCCGGTTTCTAAAGTTTTCGTCGATTGTGGAGCTACTGTCAATATCATGCCCCTGAACATCATGAAGGCCTTGCGCCGTTCAAATGACGAACTTATTCCGTCGGGGATCACAATGAGCAGTTTTGTCGGCGACAAGTCCCACACTAAAGGTGTGCTTCCGTTAACTGTGAATATTGCCGGTCGCACCCATATGACCGCCTTTTTCGTGGTTGATTCCAAAACCGAGTATAATGCACTGCTCGGCCGAGATTGGATTCATCAAACCAGCTGTATTCCTTCCTCGTTGTACCAAGTGCTTGTCTTTTGGGACGGCAAATCGGTCACTGTTCATCCGGCCATAGCCAGCCCTTCGAAGCCAACATGATTCAAGCACGGTATTATGACGATCACGTCGGCTATATTACGTTGCAAGGCTTCAATGAAGAGGGACGGCCGACTCGGATTTCCGTTCAGAAAGCTATCGAGGTTGGCGCCGAGACTGTCCAGCAGGATTCGGCGAGACTCGGATTAGCTAACTTTCTCCCCGAAACCGATGTTTGACGCCGATCGGGAAGCACGTAGGGCCGCGGTTTCATCTACTATGGAACGACTGCTGGCCCATTGGTATACGATATCTAAACAACCAAATTCGGGCGTCAACCTCGTCGAGTTCCTTGCTGAGGGAGATAATGGGCCTGTATTATCTTTTGATAAAATTCGAGCCGCCCCGGCCGAGCTCGAAGATCATCGGCCCCTTGTTAAGGACCCTTTGGAAGAGATTAATGTTGGGACGGCCGATGACCCACGACTTTTGTTTATTAGTGCGTTACTTCCTCAACAAATGAAGGACGAGTTGCGGGCCTTGCTTACGGAATTCAAAGATTGTTTTGCTTGGAGTTATCATGAAATGCCCGGCTTAGATCGTGCTTTAGTCGAGCATGAATTACGTATTAAGCCCGGATTCAAGCCTTTCCGTCAGCCACCTCGTCGATTCTCGACCGAAGTACAACTCAGTGTCAAGGACGAACTAGTTCGGCTTTTGAAAGCCGGGTTCATTCGGACAGCTCGATATGTCGAATGGTTGGCGAATATTGTTCCTGTATTAAAGAAAAGTGGTGCGCTGCGCATCTGCACCGATTTTCGAAATCTGAATCTGGCAACGCCCAAGGATGAGTATACAATGCCGATTTCAGATCTGTTAATCGATGCCGCGGCGAATCATGCGATCTTATCCTTTATGGATGGACATGCCGGATACAACCAAATATTTATTGCCGAAGCCGATGTGCACAAAACTGCTTTCCGTTGCCCGGGGGCACTCGGCACTTACGAATGGGTTGTCATGCCATTCGGCCTCAAGAATGCCGGCGCCACGTACCAACGGGCGATGAACACCATCTTCCATGATTTAATTGGCACCATCGTCGAAGTTTATATCGACGATGTTGTCGTCAAATCTAAACGCCGACAGACGCATCTGGACGATCTCCGACAGGCTTTCCTCCGTATGCGTCAGCACAACCTCAAGATGAATCCTGCCAAGTGTGCCTTCGGTGTATCGGCCGAGAATTTTCTTGGTTTCCTCGTACATCATCGTGGGATTGAAGTCGATGAGAATAAGGCACGCGCAATCGTCACCGCCCCACCCCCAACAACGAAGAAACAATTACAGTCCTTACTCGGCCAGATCAATTTTTTACGCCGATTTATTGCTAATTCGGCAGGTAAAATGAAAGCATTTTCCACACTTTTGAAGCTCAGGGACTCAGATAAGTTCATGTGGAATGAGGAGCACCAGGCGGCGTTCACGCAGATCAAGGTTTCCCTTACAAACCCACCTGTCCTGGTCCCTCCTCAGCGCGGTAAGCCTCTCAAGCTGTACATTTCGGCGGTCGACGAGTCCATCGGTTGCCTCCTCGCGCAAGACAACGATGCCGGGCGGGAACAGGCTATCTTTTACCTTAGCCGTAATCTGAGTCCTCCGGAGATCAATTATTCCGCCGTTGAGAAGCTCTGTCTCGCCGTGTTCTTCGCTGCATCCAAGCTTCGGCATTACATGCTCCCGTCGGTCACCCAAGTCATTGCCCAGACCGACGTTATCCGGTACATGCTTACCCGGCCAATTGTGAAGGGCCGAATTGGGAAATGGACGATGGCGTTGTCCGAGTTTAGTTTGCAATACGTGCCGCAAAAAGCTGTGAAAGGACAGGCGTTGGCCGATTTCCTTGCCCAGCACCCTTCGCCTTACGATTTCGGGGGTGCTGATGTCGAGATTGGCATGGTGGTGACCCGCGACAACTATTGGACGATGTATTTCGATGGTTCCAGTACTTCGTCCTCGGCCGGCGTAGGCATCGTCATTCAATCTCCTTACAACGATCGTTGGTATTTTTCGCTCAAATTGGATTTCGACTGCACCAATAATCAGGCCGAATACGAGGCTTTAGTCATTGGTTTAGGCCTCCTTCTTGACCTACATGCCACTCGTGTCCTCGTCCTCGGGGATTCTGAACTAGTGATTAACCAAATTAATGGGTCTTTTCGTTGCATGAGTTGTACTCTAGCGCCTTACCACATGGTCGCCAGCTATTTGGCCGAGTCCTTTGACGGTATTACATTCGAGCATATTTCTCGGGTTCATAATACCGATGCAGACGATTTGGCTCAAATCGCCTCCGGTGCACAACTCCTGGGGGCAAGCTAGGCCGGGAGATACCAATATTACAACAATTATACCCGGCCTTGGTTGATCAGCAAATCCTCCGTCGAGACAATGTGATACGCACCAGGGTCATGTCCTTGCCTTCGTTGTTAGATCGGCAGGACTCTATAGACATTTGCGCGGCCGAGGCAGTACCAGATGATTGGAGAAAGCCCATTATGCAGTACCTTGACAATCCTAACGGAAAACATAGTCGCAGGACACGGGCTCACGCCACGAACTATGTCACGTACCAGAACGAGTTGTACCGAAAGGGCGAAGATGGTTTGTTATTGCTATGCCTTGGCCCCCAAGAGAGTGCTCGAGCGATCGCAGAGGTTCATGAAGGGGTATGCGGAGCTCACCAGTCTGGACGGAAAATGCGATGGCTACTTCGACGGCACGGCTATTTTTGGCCAATGATACTAAAGGATTGTATCGAGTTTGCACGAGGATGCGTGCAGTGCCAAATCCATGGGCCTATACAAAGGGTCCCGGCCGAATCGCTACATTCGGTCATTAAGCCGTGGCCGTTTAGAGGATGGGCCATGGACGTAATCGGTAAAATCACGCCGACTTCTGGAGCTACTAAGCATGCATGGATAATAGTCGCAACTGATTACTTTACTAAGTGGGTCGAAGCAAAATCATATGCCGAGTTAACATCTAAAGAAGTTTGCGATTTTGTGGAGGAACACATTGTGACCCGGTTCGGTGTGCCAGAAACGATCATAACCGACAATGGAACAATCTTCACAGCCGAAAGGTTTAAGGAATACACGGCCAATTTGAAAATTCGGCTGGAACAGTCCACACCGTATTATCCACAGGCGAATGGGCAGGCCGAGGCAAGTAATAAAGTGTTGATTGGCATCCTCGAAAAAATAATAAAAGAAAGGCCTGGCATGTGGCATTTGAAGTTGAACGAGGCATTATGGGCATACCGAACGTCGCCCCGATCGGCGACTGCAACAACCCCATACGCATTGACTTATGGGCACGATGCGGTGCTACCAGTCGAGTTGAGCATAAATTCGTTGCGATTAATTGAACAAAGTAGTTTGTTTAGCGCCGAATATAATCAGTCCATGAGACAGGAACTAGAAGATTTGGAAGAGGCGCGACTTGACGCTTATAACTTACTGGTGGCACAAAAACAGATTGCCGAGCGAGCCTATAATCAAAAGGTACGACAAAAAACGTTCGGCGAGGGTGAATTGGTGTGGCAAACGGTGTTGCCCGTAGGAATAAAAGATCCTAGGTTCGGCAAGTGGTCGCCGAATTGGGAAGGGCCGTTCATTGTGCATAAGGTATACGGCAAAGGGGCGTATCATCTTAAAGACCGGACTGGAGTAGTTCACAAATTACCGATTAATGGGAAGTTCTTGAAGAAATACTATCCGGTCACATGGGAAATGCGTGAATAAAAAAAAAATTGTTGTAGAAAAAATCATTCCATTAAAATTGATAGGTATTACAAAAATGGGTAGGTCGAATACATTCAAGGAGACGAGGGAAGAAGAGTGCTGAGCAGAGCTTTCAACTCCAACCACCGCACGTCGGCCATGATGACTTCGGCTTGCCGATTCTTTTTGTCCAGCCTCAGGCGCTCGGCCCGTTTTTTGGCCGCCGCATACTCAGTTAGGCGATCCTTCCCGCCTGACTCGAAGTCCCTCGCAAGCTCAGAAGCGATGACCGAACGGCGTTTTGCTAGTTCGGCCATTTGACGGTCGAGCTCGGCTAACGCTTCTCCTTTTGCCCGTAGATCGTCAATCTTCGGACGGAGGGTGTCTTGAACGGCCGTGGCGGCTTGCAGGTCCTGTTCGGCCTTCAGAGTAGTCTGGAAGATGCTAAATGTCTCCCGAACGCGCTCCAAGGCAGACGATGCCCGAACAATGGCATCTCCGCTCAGGCGACCGTCGGCTCCAAGGTCGTTCAGACACACGCCGAGCAGATCAAGACCGTTGCGCTCAAGTACTTGCGATGATGAGAGCGACAGGACTTCTCGCAATTGGGATAGGGCGCTTGGATCGGCAGCCTCAGTCGGAGCGGCCGAAGGGCCGGACTCTGCGGTCGTGCTGGAGAGGAGAGCTTTGAATTCAACCTCCCATGAAGCCTGCACGAATAGACAAGGTTAAGCTTAAAGGAAGTCATGGCAAGAATAGCAAGAAGGTGTCGTTTTTTAACCTGCCGAGAAGAGACCTCGGCCATGTCCCCAGGGTTGTTGCTCGAACCTAAAGAACTCAATGGCCGAGCCCAATGTTTCAGATTGCTTCTCACTTCACGCGGCCGATGGAGGTTATCTACGTTTGATGGCCACTGAGGCGGCCAGGAAATATAGATAACGCCCTTCGGCGCATAGAATTGACGGTGAAAAGAATGTACAGGCACCTGACATTTAGTTTTTCCTTGTTTAGAATTCTAAAGCAGAAAAGCAATCAGGAGGAAAATTGAAGGTACTTACAAAAGCCGAGGTAACCTCCTGTGGAGGGATGTGGAAGCCTTGGTCTTGAGGATGGACCGGCGATTCCGCCGTGGCCTTGGGTTCCTCGAGCAGGCGTTTGCCACGGTCGGCTGCCGATGGGCCGACTGGCGCAGCTGCTTCAGTGGAGGCAGGGACGTTCTGGTCCTGGGAAGGAACGAGAGGTTCGGCCGCCGCGGTCGGTTCCTCGACCGTGCGCTTGCCACGATTAGCAGAGGAGGGGCCGGGTTGAACCGCCATCTCGGATACTGGAGGAGGTTGTTGACGAGTAGGAGGACGACGCGCCAGCGGGACCTCGTCGCTCCTCTCACTCTCTTCCAACACGAAGACCGTGGGCTTTGGATTCTTGGGAGAGGTTTCCTCGGTCGTAGGAACCGCCTGGTGTGAGACAGGTGCCTTCTCGACAGAGGGAGGTACGACTGATTCGCCGGCCACAGAGGCAGGCCGCGTTGGGACCGTCTCTATGGCCGAAGCCGGCTGTTTCTTGACCCCGGAATGGCCGGCGGCGGGAGAAGGGGAAGCACTAGGAGTCGTCATGTGGCTGGAGATAACGTGGATCTCCCGTGCACCTTTCTTCGCCAGTTGTTTGACCCGCTTGGCAGGCGGGGAAGACTCGATAGCCGGCCCGGCCTCTTGGCGAGGCCGTTTGATTAGCACGGCCCTACCAGCGGTTTTGTCCTTTTGGGCCACGACCGATTTTTTCCCGGCCGTAGCAGCGGCAACTGCCTCCGTCTTTCTCAAAGGCCGACTACCTAAAAGGATAAAGACAATTCAGTAGGGTGTACAATATGCAAGGTTGAAGAAAAAAGGGGGAATTGAACAACTACCTTGAGAATGGGGGGCCGGGGCTTTCTTAGGTCGGTCACCGAAGAGCCTGCTTAGCACATTTTCGACCGGCGCACCGAAGAACTCCTGAGTGTAATTTTCCCACCACTCACCGAAGGTGTCAGTACAATGGGTTTCTGGGGTGGCCGGTCGAAGGCGAAATCTTTGGTAGTACTCTTGAAATTCCTTCGCGGCTGTCCTGCACTCGTTCTCTGAAGAGCGAGGCTCGCGTCCGCGGCTCAAGACTGTGCGGGAAGAGAGAAGGGGGACGGGACAGCCCTGAAGATAGCCGAGCTGACGGGCAAGGAAGTTCGGATGGTACACTTCCCACCCCGACCGTTTCCCGTCGCAGCCGAGAGGAAGGTCGTGAGCAAGCACGAACGACCCCCAGGTTTGGCGAAGAGCGGCATCCTCCTCTGCGGCCCACGTAGAGGTAGGCAGTCTGATGGAGGGGGGTAGTCGCGACGACGACAAATCAGGAATTCGTCGCTTGAGAGATCGTCAAGGGCAAAGAGGTACCTAAATATCTCTTCGGCCTGATGAGGAGGTGTTGGTCGGGAGGCTAGCTGAGGACCAAGAGCCTCTGTTGCTGAGAAATCAGCTATAGCCGGCCGAAGGGAGGCGAAGTACACCTGCAACCAGAGCTGGAAGACCCATAGAGGGCCATTCTGGTGGGGGTCCACCGTGTGGAGAGTCGCCTCGGCCAGGCAACGGTAGAGGTGGGCAAGAATATTGGAACTCAGCGCCAGGACGTGACCACTGGCCAGGGCTTCGGCCACTGGCATATTCTCGACCAAACATTTGTTTGACTTGGTACAACAAATGTATTTGTTGTACCAGTAGAAGAGGAAGGCTTCATGCTCTCCCTCTTGCAGGTCCTCTTCCCCTCGGCCGGCGAAGTGAAGGTAGAGGGTGTTGTAGTTGAGAAAGTTCTTGTGGAGCTTCTGTATTTCATCCCTCGACGGGATGTGACCGTCACTGTTCAGGGTCTCGAAGGCTCGACGGTCGAAGAGCGTCTTCAGATCGATATTCGACGGGTGCCCGGAGAGGGTCGCGTCGACAGGGATCCCGGTGGCCGAGGTCCCCACAATGGCGGTGATGTCCAGGATGGTGGGACCAATGGGACCAAGGGGAAGGACCATTGTGTTGGTGGCTGAGCACCAGAAGCATAGAGCGGCTAGGAGCAGCTCCTTGTCAGGGACAACGTCCATCGATGAAAGGAGGATGGCGTCGTAGATACCCAGGATTTTCCATTTTTCGCCGAAGAGCCGTTCCATTCCGACGACCCAGGTCGCCCAGGTGGTGGTCGTCGAGGGCCAGGAGCCTTGGGGCTTTGCCGCTTCCCATCTCGACCATTCAAACCCTTGGAGCAAGGGTGTAAGGCAATGTTCCTGGAGAAGACCAGTGATGGTCGGCGGGATTGTTGCCTTGAAGAGAGGACCCAGGATTTGGTGGACGGTGCTCATGTCGTTCTCGAACCGTATAGTCTTGATCGAGCTCCGATCAAGGATCTTTTGATGCTGGTCGCATTCCTGGGAAAGCTTGGAGATGAAGGAGGCCATTGTAAAGCACAGCGTAAGGAGGTTTTCTGGGTTGGGGATTTGAGGACGAAAACTTGGAATTGAGGAATGCACTTGAGAGCAAGGGTAGGGGATTTCAGGAAGTTTGAGAACGTAAAGTACAAATGAGGAAATTTCGGTATTTATAGAGTAATGGGAGGTAGAGCAATCGTTCGAAATTCAAAACAAAGGGCAAAATCGATCGAAGGAATTGTTGATCATGATGAACATTTGGGAAATGCGGTTGAGAAGACCGAAGGTTTTAGGGTTTTGGGGGCGCACGATTGAGTGTGACGGCAAAATTAATGACGAAAGACGGTTCGACGCCCGCACGATGACAAGTGGGCTCACGGACTGAGGTGGTGGCTCGCGGATTGAGATAGTGGTCATGATGGTAAGACGGTTCAGGCTGCCGCACGCCTTAGACGTCATTATGGGGGAGTTGGCCATGTTAGAAGACGCCATGTGGCGAATGGGTTAGCAGGATCAAGATCGTGCGATCGTGCTCAATAAATGCGCCTTGGAACGCGGGTAGTAGGATCCTGAGTGGTAGATTCGCTTCTTCAAGGCCGAAACTCGGCCGAAGGTTTCAGGCCGAGGACCTCAGAAGCGAGGGGGCAATGTTTGGGCCCAAAATAATAGTTTGGGCCGAGGGTAGGATCACTCTCGGCCCAGGAGGCCGGGCGGTAAAAGGACCATGGATCGGTCAACCCGTGGGAATCCAAACCTAGGGCGGTTAGGACGAATCCTGGTGCAATGGGGAGTCTCGACGGGATCGGATATCCAGGAAACTAATCCAGCTTAGCTAAGGACTAGGTTCATAGTCCTAATAGATGTAGGACTGGTCGAGGCAATCCGGAGAGGGAAACCTAGTCCGAGTAGGATTTAAACTCGGACTCAAGGTTCAGCACTATAAATAGGGGACGCTGTGCATCAGGAGAAGCCCCACAAAATCAATACAAAATTGCCCTGCGCAACTCTCACAACTTGAGATCTTTTTCTTTTCCTTTTTTCGCTGACACATCTTCCGTTGGCATCAACAGCACTGTGGAAGCAACCGGTGATATCTTAAGTCGGCATAGATAGCTCTGTCACCGTAGAGTCGGTCGGTCTCGCAGTATCTTCCGTTGGCATCAACAGCACTGCGGCGAGAACGGTCGATTACCTATCTAAGTCTCGGTCGAGAAGGGTTTTCGAATCCTTGTTGGTCGAGGTCATCTCATTAGCCTTCTCGGCGAGGTGAGGTGTCACAGTTATTACATTCGGCACATTGCAAGCCGAATTCGGTTCGTGAACTTTGTAAGAAATAGCAGCCTTGTCTTCAGGCTCGAGAACCCAAGAGGCCGAGACGTGTTCCTTTCTCGGCCGCAATCGCAAGACGTAGAAGTCAGTAGCGCGACCCAACGCAGCATCATCAAATTTACTCCTCGGCCGAGCCTCGGCCGACGAGTTGACACGCCCCGCAATCACCAAAGGACGTAGTTAGCTTAGAATATACTCGGCCTACGCGCCACGTAGGCTTTGTAGTTTCTAGGGTCAACAATACCTAAAAGCGATCCCAAGCTAACAAGGTTCCCTGTTTTCGAGGATCAGGTAGAACGCCTATCGTACGTAGTCTCTTACCCTTATTTTGCAAAAAAGGTTGTGAGGGTCAAGAGGGAACGCCTATCTTACCCTTACTTTGCAAAAAAACTATTTCCACAACTCGAACATGTGACATTTCAATCACAAAAGAGCAACCTGTCTATTGCGCCAAAGCTCGCCCTCCCATAAGTATACACCTAACTTTATTATTTAATTTGCATGTGAACTTCCAAATTTTTCAAGGTACAATGCAATTTTCATTAGCAATTATGAATCGTTTTTTAAGTAATTGTAATGACATATTAACTGAATCACATCATTAATTGGTAATGTGATAGGATTACTTACTTACAAGAAAATAAAGATCTTCCAAGATCCTTCTAACCACGATTTCTAGATATAGTGAAAAAGACAAAAGAACTAAGCATAATCCATTGTAATTATTCTCTTGGGGTGCACTTTATGATGCTGTCATGAACATATATAGCCTCAGATTGTAGTGCACTAGATTCTTATTTTTCTTCTGCTCCTCTTAATATAGTAAATAGGTTTTGATGTTTGTCTAGGAGTGCTTTTTATTAGAAGCACTTACTAGAGAAGCACAGTAAAAAAATTATTATCCAATTATTTTTATAATATACTTCTAAGGTCCGTGAAGACTGCTCCTATATGAGTCAATTCTGCTTACAAACATTTCTATTATAATTGCTTGCTTTCTATGAAAGTACACTGTAACATGTGATTATCACAAAAAGAGTCTTCAAGTTTTTTCTACCAGTTTTGTAAGAAGCTCGTTTACGTAAAAATTGTGGCAAGCGTTTTTAGTTATTTAAAAGCGGGTTTAGAACTTTAGGAAGTACTAGCAGTAGAGTGCGACTCTGAAGGGTAGCTGAAAAGCATCCGGGTATTTGACACTCAATTGGAAGGGAAGACCTTTATGATGATTAGGTGGCAGCAGGCCAGCAATTCTCATTTATAGTTCCCTTCTTTTAAGCTTTGCCTTTAAGAATCCAATCCATCCCTAATTTTAAGGGCTGATGAGAGTTGAAAATGTGCTATGCTCCCACCTATTGTCAATCTTTAGACTATGAAATACCATCGATTCAAGTTACCTATATATATTCACAAATCAACTCTTCAAACTCTATTTTACAATTAAAAACACTTAAAGTACTGGTTTGAAAAAAGAAAAACTTGAATTGCACCATTTATTATATGTTGATACGTTAAATTTTTTTATATGTAATTTAATTCTTGAAGTGTTTTTCGCTGCTATTAATTATTATTAGTGGTTTACACTAATTAACTTGTTGAGAGAGAGAACAAATTGGTCAGAAAATTTTATAAGAAAGCACTATTCCATGCATTTGATGTATTAACTAATGAAAAAAGAAGAAGAAGAACATAGATAGTCAATGATCATGAAAAGGAAAGGGGTGTAGTCGAAAAGGGAGAAAAGTATGGAAAGGCATCACATGCCTTGCTTTTTACCACACCCATCATTCATTTTCTAATACTTGGTTTTGACCCTCATCATCTTGCTTCTTCTTCTTTCATGTGACACCTTTATCCAAAACCCTAATCACAGTTTTTCTTTAATTGTCAATGGTAGAGAAACATTCATAAAAAGAAGTCAAATAGACGAATTATAACTCTTATAGCTCTAGAAAGGATCGGCATATAGAAAGAAAACGCCGCTTACACTAACAAAACATGAGTAATGGTTCTTTAGCAGCAAATACAAAATATTACATAAATGAAAAAACATGAAAGAGTTTCAACCTAAAAAGAAAATCCTCCACATAAGGCCAAACAATAGAGGTCAAAGGTGGCTAGTGGAGTAAACCAAGCCTACGTGAGAGATGACCCGCCGTAGCTGCCTGAAAACCAGAAACAGCCGACAACCCACACCGTCAATTCCGCTCCACAAAACAACAATTATTCCAAACCTTCAAAAACCCTAAATAATAAACGCAAACAAACAACATTAAAATAACCAAAATAAAACTGAAAAATTATCACCAATTAACCTACAAAGTCTTAGTTCCACACATCTTCAACTAAATGAGTGACGATTCGCTCTTGAGGTGGATAGCAGACACAACTGCTCGGTCGGACTTCTCAATCGAAAGTGGGCAAATTGACGGCAAAATAGAGTCTTGAGTGCTGGATCCGTATGCGTTAGGGATTTGAGGTTCATTTGGGGCTAATGGAAATTTGGAACACAATAGCAAGGAATAGAGAGAATTTGGAAGATAAACAAAAGAGAGGAAATTAAGTTCCCAAATTGAAATGTTGCTCAGGGCCACAACCACCGACAATCGGGGATTGAGGCGAACAACCATCTGAGAAGAGATGGGGTAATCACAGTTTGTCGATTGTTCCAACTTTTAATGAAAAAAAGTATATCACAATTCCATTGATGCAAAACCGTGTGGGACTCTTTTAAGGATAATTGGCAGTGCATAAAACTCTTGATTTTAAAGGTAAACATCAAAAACACTTAAAACTCCGCTTTGAACAAAGAAAAAAAATTATGTACTCTCAATTGCACTACCCGATCGCTATTGCACCACCCTATTGCTATTGCACCACAAGCTAGGGTTTTTTCATTTCTTTTCTTCTTTTCTTTCTGGAGTTTGACTCGTTCAGTGTTTCTCACTAAATATTATCAGTTGTCAGAGTAAATTGAACAAATTAAGTAGTCTTTCTAGTCATTGGAAGTTAATCAGGTTGCTGATTATCCAAATGATAAGTTAGTTTATGAGCAAGAACCATAACATGTGGCCACAACCGCAGAAGAATAAGTTTTGTATTAAAGAAAGTTGTGGAGTTTGACAACAACAGTAATCTAGTATCTCATAGTATCAAAGATTTTTAAACTTGAAAATTTGAAGAGAGGTGGCAAGACACAAGAAAAATCTAAGAGAGGAGATAGACTTTTCAGTGTGCTTGGACAAAGTTTCAGTAATAATCAATTGATTAGAAACTTGAAAATAAAAATTTCTGAATCAAGAAAGAATCACATATAAAAATTAGTGCCATAATTGTATTGGGGACAAACAAACAGTTTCTTCTATGATCCCAATCTTCTACCCCAAGTGTAGGCTAGAACAATTATATATAGATAAAGAGGTTGGTTAGCATAACACCTTTATTCTAATATGGGAATAAGAATATCATAGAGCTCATCCTTTATTTAATTAATTTAGTTCATGACAACTAATGATCATAGTAAAAAACACACAAAAGAACAAAATTACATAATACAAAACTCCTCATCTATAGTGTTATAATGATTGAGTGCAATAAATTGTGTTTATAATTTTTTCTGTTCAATTTAGGCCTTTAAATCATTACTATGAAATAACTGTCGATTATAATGAAAGTCGTGTACGTAGCTTTTTTCCATTCAAAAACTAGATCTTTAAATTTGTACAATAAAATAGAGTTTCGATGAGCATGTTTGCAATTTCTTTTTTCTTCTTATAATGATAGAAAAGTAAAGGGAAATAATTTTAACAATTCCTTTTTTCTTTGTACACATCCATGTTTACATGTCTCTTGATTCATTCTTTATTTCTTCGATCTAAATACCAGAAATAAATAAAAATGTATAAGAACCGAAAAAGGTTACCAAAACAAAAGAAATGCAAACAACATAGTTATCATTAAAAAGTAGACGAGGACTTGAAATTATGCAAAACATGCAAACAACTGCTCATCACCACAAGCAAAAATTATAATATAAGAATCTTCACCAACCCCATTATTTACATTCATTGGTTTCTCTCTCTATAAGAACCTCCCACTCCAAGTCTCTCACCACCCACCATTAAACATGCAAAATCTGCAACTTTGCAGTTTCTTCTTCTTCTTCTCTTCATTTTTTTTCTTTACAATTCTGGCTCAATATTCATGGAGCCAGAACACACAATTCAACCAAGCCAAAAACTATGAGGGTTCATCTGATCTGGTGGACCTTCAGTACCATATGGGTCCTGTCCTTGCTTCTCCCATCAACCTTTATGTTATATGGTATGGCCACTGGAACCCTACTCATCAATCCACCATTAGAGACTTCCTCTACTCTCTCTCCTCTCCTGCCCCTTACCCTTCTGTTGCTGATTGGTGGAGCACTGTGAGGCTCTACACTGATCAAACTGGCTCAAACATCACTAGAACCATTGCTCTCTCCGGAGAGTTTTACGATTCTTCATACTCCCATGGAAGCTCTCTCAGCCGCCTTTCGATGCAGTCCATCATAAAAAATGCTGTCACTTCACATCCAAGAGCCTTGCCTCTCAACCCGAGAAACGGCGTTTACTTAGTTCTGAGCTCATCTGATGTTAGGGTTCAAGACTTCTGCAGGGCGGTATGTGGTTTTCACTACTTCACATTTCCAACCCTAGTTGGTGTGACTGTGCCGTATGCATGGGTGGGTTATAGCGGGAGTCAGTGTCCGGGCGTATGCGCTTACCCTTTTGCCTGGCCTAAGGACTCAGGCCGGCCGCCACCAGGCACACCTGGAGGGAACACCATTATGCGCGCGCCCAACGGGGACGCGGGCACTGATGGGATGATAAGTGTGATAGCTCATGAGCTAGCGGAGGTCTCGAGCAACCCGCTTGTGAATGCGTGGTACGCAGGCGATGATCCAACTGCACCGACAGAAATTGCAGATTTGTGTCTGGGGGTTTATGGTAGTGGCGGGGGCGGAGGGTATGTTGGGGCGGTTTCAAAGGACAGATGGGGAAATGGGTTTAATGTAAATGGGGTGAAAGGAAGAAAGTTTTTGGTACAGTGGATTTGGAACCCTGTGAAAAGAAGATGCTTTGGTCCCAATGCTATGGACTAGGAGGAGGATGGAACTGTGGTTAACAGCTGCTTAATGCTTTTGTGCAAAAGTGCTTATGGATCTCTTTCTTGCTTTTGAGGTCAGAGGAGAGAGAGAGAGAGGGATGTAATTATGTAATCAAATGATTCAAAAGGGTGGAGGGCCCTATTGGTAAAGGGATTGGCGATTTAGGATGCTTGATTTGTTGGAAATTTTTACTTATTAGCGGTTGTCATGGAGACTGGACAAAAGCACTTTCATGCTTTGCTTGTTCTATTTATACGCTGCTTTTTTTGTAATGAATAATTGATGTAGAAGATGCAAGTAAAGGCACTATTTTGCAATTGTACCACCATATGAATAAATAATATTATGTACATTCTGGAGAGAGAAAGAGAGAGAGAGGGCATATATAACAAAGAATCAGACATCTTTCTATATTTCCATGTAAACTAGTAACAAATAGTTTCTTCACTACAGCTGAAACCTGAAACGTTGGCCGAACCAACGTAGAATTCAAAACCTTTCACCCGTGATACTCGGAAGAAGAATGGCACAGACTAGTGATTAAACAACAAGAGCCACCTCAGAAACTAGCTAGATCGAAAAAATAACTTCCAAATACAACAGAGCTTCTACCAGCATTTCACAAAGAAAAGAACTCCGTCTTTTCATGAGCATACAGAGAAGATACACGATCTTACAGCTACACGAACGGGCTTGCACTTATCTTTTAATTATTGACAGGAAGTGAAAACTTGATAAGCTTCAGTGTTATTGGCCCGTTCGGTACCAACCAACCAGAGGAATTATGTTAACTCACAACACATCAGTGCATCGGATACAAGGGTGGTCAATAAGTCTGGTAGCAAGGCTCTCTGGCTCTGGAATGAGAGCAGAGGTCAAGCTGTTCCAAAAATGGAATGTTAACGACTCATCTAGAATCTTTCTGAACAGGGCATCTTGTTGAGCCTTTTCAGTCTCTGTTGACGGTGCAGTGAAGTATCTGTTTCCACATCGAGTTAATTCATAAAGGAAGAAAGCTCATGGGAGAATAGTAAACCAAAAGTTAAAAACTGCTATACAAAAGCACAAGAGGTTCAAGAATATTTGAATAAATGCACCAGCATGCATCCAAATATAAAACACATAAGTGTAAGAAATCAGAAGATGGGGTTTTCTTCAATGCGGGATGAATGTTCCAGGACTGCTGCGGAAAATGAGTGGCGATCAAAGGTGACTTTTCACAGATTGATAGGCACTCACAGCCCACAACACTCCTCTCCATTGGAAAAGAATTCATATAAGATTACCTTGAGATATTCTGAGAAGCAATTGGAAAAAATATGAAAGAAGGCTGCACTTTCAGCTCCAGCTGTCTAACTGATTTATTACGACTACTCAAAAACCTTCGTGCAACTCTTGTCAAAAGATCAGCCCCATTCAATCTCAAACGAGTATCATCATATGTCATATAAAACTCTTTCAGGCACTCCATTATGAAGGGGCTGCATGGAAAAGTGAACCAAATATCAAAATCCAAAATTTTTATACAAATCAAATATACTAGTTTATAATTTTCCTCATCAGTGCCACTCAAATTTGTAATAGGACGTCTAATAAATGTAAAAGATCAATGCCACTAAATTTTCAAATATAACACAATTTCCTAATTTTCATGTGATTCTCCTGGACTCTCTTTGGCGTTTACCCAATAAAGGGTTTGCAATTCAAAACAATTTAAGACACATAAAACACGCAAACATATAGCCCAGTACACACACAAACAAACATAATTATTTTGAAGGGTTAAGGGTTTAGGGTTTAGTGTAATGTCAGGAAGAACCATTGAAAGCTCCTGTTTATGGTTTAGAACTCCAGTACTCTATGCAATGCACCCATATAAAAAGCACACTTAGATAAAAAGGAAAACAAATGTCGTTATTAACATTCAATGATAAATACAAGTCTGTTCTGATTCAAAATGATTTCAACAGAAATAGTACTTTGATTCCCACAATTAGAGATGAAGTCATGTTCATACCTCCTCCTATTAAATGCCATTACAGCACCATTCAAAGAACTTCCCGCAGGTTGATCCTCTTTACCAACAGAATTGTGAAGTGATGATAAAGGCTTCAGAACTATGATATCAGAATCAAGATATATTCCTCCGTATCTACAAATGCAAAGAAATGAAGTTAGGGAGATCTTTAAACTCAACAGAAAAATGTCATGTTTAATGCACCATTCTGTTTGCACATATAATCCAAAACGTAACACATAACCAGATCATATCAGACAGGATGATAATGGCCATGCTTAAGATTGGCATAAAGAATGAAAACTCTGAACCTAAAAAGTAATCACAAGCGTTAAGTTTTCCATGATATGCTCAGCAGGAAACTTAACTCTTCTTTAGTTGCATTGAGCTCATCTAGCAAACTTGCAGTCTCTTTAAAACTCAACTGCTCAAGCACATACTATGAAAACTCTGAGCTCATTTATTTGTTAAGAATTTTTTGCTGAAGTGAAAATGGAGCTCATTGATTTGTTAAAACTCACCACTAAAGCAACTACCATGAAAACTCTTGAGCTCATTTATTTGTTTAAGAATTTTTGCTGAAAGTGAAAATGGAGGAACGAAACTCAAAAACTTCAGGAAGAGGAACTACATTTTGCCTAAACAATACTTCATACTTCTCTACACGCCAGAAAAGGAAAAGAAATCATTTGATTTCCCTCTTTACAACAAAAACTTATAGCACACAGCTCTGTTACAACAAACAATTCAAAAAAAAAATTTGTATAGAGATGAAATTCAATTAGGAAAGATTAAGGTTTAAACTCCCTTCACAACATTAGCAACGACAAGGAGAACTAATAGACTAATAGTGCCCACTCAAGAATGCTTGAAAATTATTGCATGGTTGACTACAATTGTGCAGGTCCAGTTAATATGAGATGTCAAACTCCATACTAACTTGTAGCTATTCTGCTAAATTCATTGCCTAAGGTAGTAAGTAAAGAATCAACAACCTGTGGATAGTTACTACCATCTCACCCAAAGTTGCCAATGGCTGTAGTTTTCTTTTTAACCAAGTAACAGCCGGATAGTCTTCTTCTAAGCCGAAGTGACAGAATTTCTCTTTTTATTTTTTGATGAAATACCAAATTATATAAAATGGATATAAACAGAAACATAAAAGGCGAAAATTTCCATTCTGATATATCTATAATGTATGAAACGACCAACAACAACAAAGCCTATTCCCACTAAGTGGGGTCGGCATGTATGAAACGATCGATTTAAAATATTATGTTGAATCCTACTTCTACCCATTATCTCCTCCATAGATTGGCAAGTGGTAAATATGGCTTTTTAGCAAAAATGGTCCATGAGATTTGCATAACTCCTCATTTTGGTTCCTGAGATTTGAAATAGATAGAATTGGTCCCTGAGTTTGTCCACAATCAATCATTTTGGTCATTCTGTGAAATATCTCCATAAAATAAGAATGAAATGACAAAATACCCTCAATTTTGATCAAACTATTTTGGTCTATTGTTTATTAAATTGAGGTTAATTTTGTCATTTTGATCCTTATTTAACATAAGTTTTCACCCAAGGACCAAAATGATTCACGGTAGACAATCTCAGGGACCACTTCTATTGATTTCAAATCTCAAGGACCGGAGTGAGGAGTTATGCAAATCTCAGGGACCATTTTGGCTAAAAAGCCGGTTAAATATTAAAACTTTTAGGCTTTTAGCCCTTAGTTTAAGTTCCTGCTCTGAACTGGTGAAAGCTCCTAGCCAAAAGCTGAATGGGATTGTGCATTTAATTTCAACAAAAATAATGAATCCTAACGCAACTCTAACTCTTTAAAACTTTGTGTACCCTAATGACAAGAAAGACAAAAGTTAGGGCCATGGATTATGCCTACCCAAGCATATCAGATTGACGGTGTTGAATAGCTACGGTAAAACTTAAACTACCATTAAAGTAAATTGACAAGAACTTAGATTTCTCATGCATTTTCTTCACTCTTCAGCGGTACTCTTTTGTCCATCCAAATCAAAACGTTCACATTTGTCCCAACTGGATTTAAAATTAAAATAAAAATTGACTGACCCATAGAAGGACAGATCTGCAATTAAATAACCTTACTTGTAGAGAGCAGCAAGGCGGACGAGCTCACTGTAATGAGTAGCATAATACTTGGTCTTTCTCCACTCGGACCAGGCAGAAGCAAATATATGGGTCGGTGTATCCCTTAGTAATTCATCAAGATTTGGCATAGCAACAGCAACTTTGTAACTATGGAAAAAGAATTGCCTCAGTACAAAATGAAAATTAGAAAACCAACAAATAAATGTATCAAATAAGCAAAGTTTGAAAAAGTACCCGTCCTTCAAAAAGTTATTTTTAAAGAAATCAAGCTCAATTGTCTCAGACAACACCAAAACACAGGCATCTCGATGACGGGATAGTAAACTCTCAAGTCCCCGCTGCTGTCTTACAGTATACATCCAAGGGGGAGAATTCCACACCATAAAAACCCTCATCTCACATTTCCCCTTCCTGAAAAACACATCCACAAAATCAGAGAATGATAAAAGCGGGTCCAAACCGGGATAGTAACCCCATCTCTTGCCATCTGCATATATCACACCTGAAAACTCATCCTTAAAGCCACCCACTTGATCCGGATCCGACTCACTAATTTGTTCAACGGTGTTCCCAATCGCTTTATCACTCACATTACTCATGTAAGACAAATTCCTGTCGGTACTAGAATTACCACTTGAACCTGAATTCAAACCCTTACTCTCATTTTCAGCAACTTCTGTTCCTACACCTATTCCATTTCCCCTTCCATTCACAACACCATCTCCACCATCACTCTCCATTTTCCTACCCTCGCGGCCATTTTCCCGGAGCTTCACTTCTCGGGGCCTCCCCGAAACTCCCAGCGGCTTCTTCCCGAGAAACGGGACCTTCTTAAAGTGATTCAGCCACCATTTCTGCAGCACCTTATCACCCTTTGTCAACCCAGTAACCCCAACCGCATCAGGGTCCTGCAGCATTGGATTGTGCAACGGATTCAGCTTCTCCACATTGGACTTAAACATCCTATCCCTCCTCAGGAAATCGCCTTTCTTGTCAAACCACTCCCCCCACCCCTCCCTTAGCGGCGAAACCCTCTTCCCCACCTTCAGCAATAGCGCGTCCTCAATACCCGCCACCTCACTCATCCTCCGCCGCACCTCCATATCCACCGGCACATCGTCCGATCCGAACGCCACCTTGCTCTTATCCAATGCACCCAATCCCATGTTAAACCCATTGTAATCCTCCTCCCAATCCTCAATTTTACGCTTAATGAAACCCCTCCTGATAACCCCAGTCACGTGATCGAATACATAACCGGAAACCCTAGATTGCGAAATCTCCGATTGGGGGTCGTCCTCATCGTCCACTTCCTCGTCTTTGGGTGTCTCCTCTACGACGTCGTCGAGCTCGTCGATCTTGTCCTCGGTGGCGATGGAGCCGACGTCGTTGCCCTCATCGGAGACGAGGGGGTTGGTGAGAGAAACGTCGTCGTATTGGGAATCGGGGTTCTGGTGACGGTAGTGGAAGTGGTGAGATTGGGAGTGAGAAAGGCGAGTGTAGAGGAGAGAGACGGAGAGGAGGAGGAGGAGAGCGGAGATAACGGCGCAGATGTAAACGCCGTAACGCGGTCGGTGGGGCCGCCGGGATCGAATACTTCTCAGCATTTTGGGGCCGTTTGGAGTTAACGGAATCGGGTGTCATCGGAAGTGGGCAGTGAGACAAGAGAGAGATAGGTGAGTGTCTTCAGTGATACAGTCAAGGGGAATGTTAAAAAATCTGGAAAAGAATCCTCCGATTCTTTCCGAGTAGAGTTTTTGAAATTTAATCTAACGGCTCAAGTTATTATAGATTTTATTTATAATTGTTGAATTAAATTTTAAAAGCTCAGATTATGTACCTGGTGAACTTGGTGGAAATAATCGGAGAGGATGGGCCCGACCAAAATTCACGTAGGAATTTTTTTATAAACAATTCAGTTAAAGGAGAGATTTTGTATTTTGTTAAGAATACGACCCAGTACACTAAATTTAATAGACCATGTTTTCGACACACTAACCTAATTTGTGGCTCAATACCCTAAGTTTTTGTTTTTTATTAACAAGGTGAGGATATTTGAATACAAAACCAAATAAAGCAATATTAGAAGAAATTCAAACACATGACCTCCAAACAATAAAAGACCGGAACATAAGACCTTAGAAATGATAGTTGAACAAAAAACCTCAAAAAGATTACCTGAACACGAGACCTCATAAAGTAATACTAGCCTCTCCGCACGCACTCACGCGCATGGGAGAGACATTTTTACATCACGGGCGATACGCGCCCCAAAGATGTGTTTCTTTAGATAATTTTATATTTTTTAAGGTGATTATTTCATAAATTGTGCGTGTGCGCACATCATAACAATAGTATCTACATAGTTTTATTGACGCAATAGTATGTAGATGTAAATTAAAAAAAAGGTAGACGAAACATCATTGGCTGATATTGAAACCCTAACACGTAGCACCTCTAAAGATGTCTTACATTAGTTGTTTTCAATTTATTTAGTGAGGTAATTGGACAATTACAATGAAATTAAAACAACTAATGCAAGACGTTTTTAAGTGATGAAGGAAATAAAACGTAATTAAGTCGAGTGTAAAATATGTGATAAAAAAATAATAATAAATAATAAATAATAAAAAAAGTCCTTGCAAGCACATTCAAATAGGTTTGTAACAAATAAATGAAGAAATATAGCAAGGAACCAAATAATATTGTAAGAAAACAAAATAAACAATTAATCTACGACATTGAGTTTAAGAGTAAGAATTCACATATCATCTTTTCCTTCCAACACTACAAAATACAACTCGCTTTAATATATGTTATTAAAAATTGATAATGATGAATATGTAGGGTTTGTGCTTCATGGTATACAGGCCCTTTATGTAAATGATCCCTATTTTTTAAAATGAAGATTAGGTGTGAAGTCCACTCTACATCGAATTTTAACGATCCGAATTGTTTATTTTGTAAATCTCGATTCATAGATCATTCTTGCAAAAATTCAATTCAATTCGAAACCATTTGCCTATTTAATTATCAAGATCAAATTTTATTGTTTCTTGTAAATAAAGTATTCGTTTATTTTTTTAACCCAATTAGATGCCTTAAATACTTCTGATTTGGCTAATATTTTGCAAGGATGATCTATAAGGTACAACTTAAAAAATAGACGGTTATGATCGTTAAAGTTCGATGTGGTATTGACACACCCCGTCCCGAAGGAGGGCATGCTGGCCGTCACGTGAGAGTGACGTAACCATTTGCACAGCACGGAAGCTTTAAGATACAATTTATAAGTTGATACACCCGAAGGTGAGTCCTAATTTTGTCCAATCTGTCAGAACACCGTCGAATTCCTCGTAGTCACCACACCTTTGTGATTCCTGAACCTGGAGGGGCGCAAAACCAAAATTGAGTGGGTCAGTAAAACAATTCTTTTCAAATCCAATTTTTTCTCAAAGCATTGTAACCCCTCTCCGTAAAACCTGTATACTTTCCCAGAAATGTAAAATATAAATATACATATATATTCTCAAAACTTCAAGTCGTTAACTCAACATTTTCATAACAATTATGTCATGCCACATCATCTCAACATTTCTCATATTAATTATGCCATGCCACATCATCTCAACAGTAATAAGGTATGAATGCATCAACATAATCATATCAGGTGCAAGAAAGTAATCAACCGTAGGCCCTCTAATAGCCCTGTACGGTTGAACCTAGAGCTCAAAATCTATCACTCTCACTCTCTGCCAGAGTCACTCCGCGTGACCTGTACGGCCTTCTGCACATAAGTTACGCTCTAGTGCTTTTCATAATCATCTGTGCACATAATCTAAGGTCACCCACCAGTCGGAATCTCACTAACACTCTCGCGACTGGCCTGTCGTACCCACTCCGCGTGGACTGTACGACTAGCATCTACTTGGATCCAAGACGAGCGTGCGATGCGGTGAATACTATAAGCACTAAACTATGGTGCAGGATTTGAGCTCAATATACATCAACATCATCATAACAGAAATAAATACTCACATGTGCGTCCACCGCACCATTTCATACATATGCATCATAAATCAATTCTTACCTGTGCGTCCACCGCACCAATTCATACATATGCATCATAAATCAATTCTTACCTGTGCGTCCACCGCACCAATTCATACATATGCATCATATATTAATTCATGCATGGCATTTCAATTCACATTTCTATATACTTTTCATATCAATTCTATGCATGGTATTTCACTTCCCGTTTTTCCACATAACTCATATGCATTTCATTTTAAACATATTTTCATTTCAATTCAATTTCTGGGAAACGTCAAGTATATATATATACGGAAAACAAAACTGCCCATTCACCTGGAGTTCGTCCAACAACTCCCTAGCACCACACATCAAGGCGTCACGACGATCGCCGCCTAGAATAGTAATCAAATCCAACCTCAGAATTCATATCGATAGAATATATAACTTATATAAAATACGTCACTACGTAGTTCGATCCGAAAGATCTGCCACTCAGATTTTAAATCCATAACTTCCAGAGGTCCACAATATATCTCTAGGATAACCTCCTAAAATTTCATTACCATCCAACGGTCGGATCTCCGTAAATTTCCAAAACTAAGTGACGGTTAACATTTTATATTATGGACTTACAATTCCAATTCCGGAAGATCCGTAACTCGGATTCCCAATCCGTAAGTTCCAATAATCCTCAAATATTACGTATTACAACGTATCAAAGTTTGGTAACGATCCAACGGTCGGATCGTCAATTCACATTTTTACCTAAATGTGAAAACTATAAAACGTTATTCGAACACCTAACCAACAATCCTTAATAACTTTCTCATACGGTGCTCAATTTGGGTATATGAATATACCACGGTGATCTACTCGACGTCACGGACGTCGACATATTTTTAAAATAATTTTATTTTTATTTTTTTTACTGTAGCACCTTCTTCTTCCTTGGGTCGCCGGACTGGTTTTTCCGGCGGCCGTTTTCCGGGCAGTTTTTCAAATTGCCATAACTTTGTCATTTCTCAACGAAATCAAGTGATTCAAAAACGAGAGTTGTATCCCTTGAAGAGACAAAGAGAATGGTACCTTGCACAACACCTAGTTCGCCGTGGTTTGGCCGGAAACTGCCTCGAAAGCCTCGGAGGTCGCCGGAAACTGAGTATTTTTCAAATGAGTATAACTTCTTCAATACTCAACGAAATTGAGTGAAACAAAAAGGAAAGTTGTAGTACTTGACGAGACGAAGAGATTGATACCTACCTCGACTCCTAACTCGCCGGGGATTTGTCGGAAAAAGCCTCGAAAGCTCCGGCCAAACTTTGAACTTGTCGATCTCCGTGTTCTTACGTCCAAAAACTTCCAACGAAGCACTCCGAGCTTCCTTGGGACTTCCTAAAGCTCACTATGAGCTTGGTTTGGCCTAAAACACGACCAATTCAAAGCTCATGAACAGTACACATTCACGGCAACTTTAGAAACTAGGGTTTTCGAAGTGAAACTTACTTGAAATGGGTATCATCGTGATCGTATGGTCTTCAGGAGTACGATGGCACTCTTAAATCCGTCGTTGGTGGAAGTTTAGGGTGTTTTTGTGGTGGTCTTGGTGGTTGCCGTGTGTTCGAGAGGGTGGGAGAGAGAGAGATCTGAAATGGAAGAAGAAGAGAGAGAAGGAAAGGTTACGGGTTTTAGGGAGTGTTTTGAGGTATGAGGATCCCACCTTAACCCAAACACAACATTACAACCTAGTTTTAGTCCCTAACACAAATTAACCATAGTTCAGGAACTTTAAATAAAACAAATGTCATCTCTTTACACACCTTAATCTCGTTTAAGGTCATTTTTGAAATTTCACGTCCTCGGAATGAAAAATCCCGGGACGGGCTGTGACAATCTTCCCTCCTTATAGAATTTCGTCCCCGAAATTCCAGCAACCAACTAAATCAACCATACTCATACAATAGCCTCGGGTAAATCTCTCTCATCCGATTCTCTTTCTCCCACGTAATTTCTTCCACCGAATAATTTCTTCACAAAACTTTTACCACTTACCCTGTTTTAATTCTGAGGGCATCACAAGCTTGTAAGCAACTTCACCAACTTTTCGATAATCACTTAAGTCCGATTCACTTAGGATTTAACTTACCTTCTTTCTCTACCTTGGTTAATTCTTAAATTTCTTCGTCAAGCATTTAAGTTTCGAGTACGACCTTACCAAACAGGCCTAACTTGAAATTTAACAAGTATAACTTCTTCTCGATCTTCCATTCTTAATTTTTCTTCCGTTGGTTTTCAATTCACAAGATGATACTCTTGGCAAACGTGCCAGACATTAATCATACTGTAGTCTTCTCACCAAGTGCTTCAGCTACAACAATTCACGATCACCCTGATCGTACCATCATGTTCATTAAGTAATACAATTCACCTTTGTTGCCTCATATCAAAATCCTTCCGAATAAACAAATATTGGAGACTCTTTTGATTTGTAAAATCTTGCATTCTTTTCAACATATAATGTCTCCACAACTTCACAGCAAGGATGATAATCGTGACTTCCAAGTCACCAGTAGGGTAATTCATCTCATTAGGTTCCATTTGTCGTGAAACATATTCAATCACCCTAACATTTGCATCAATACATCTCCAAGAATATTTAATGTACCATCACCATAAACCAATAATTACCGCTATCTTCTGGGATTACTAAAATACGTGCATGAGTGAGGAAATACTCCAGTTGTTGAATCCTTTGCTCACAATTTCCTTCCCACTCATACATAACCTCCTTTCTCAACAGTCTTGTCAATGACAAAGCAATGACTAAAAATTCTTTCACAACCATCCAAAATAGCCTGATAAGTTAAGAATTTCCGAATCTCAATTATGGCTTGTGGTTGTTCCAATTTCTCAATTCTGCTGCCTTTTAAGAATTCATTTGAATACCTTAAGCAGATATAACCAATCTCAGAATGCCACCTGATTCATCTAACTTTCGCATTTGCTAAACTTAGCATACAATCGACATTCTTCCAATCTTTGTTCCACCGACTTAATACGTTTACATGCTCTGCTCTGGCTCATAATATGCCAGAATATCTTCAACGAAAATGATATCAATTATCAAAGCATTATTGGAATACTTCATCCATCAACTCATAAAACAGCATGAGTATCCATATAGCATCACCAAACTTCATAAAGACTATAACAAGTCCAGAAAACTATCTTATGATCAATGTCGCTCAAAATCTTCAATTGGTAATAACCAGACCTCAATCAATCTTTTGAAAATACACAAATACCTTTGAGCTGGTCAAACAAACATCAACGCACCATGGATAACGGTTCTCGATCGTTACCAATTCCATTGTCTATAATCAATGCACAATCTCTAAGTCCATTTTCTTTTTCACCAACAAACTGGGGCTCCTCAAAAGTGTTGTACTAGGTTGAATAAAACTTTTATCAACCAATTCTCTCAACTGAATTTCCAATTCCCTTAACTCATCCTGAACCAATCTCCAATATAAATTTATACCTGGTAACAAATCAATAATGAACCTCATATCTATGCCTGAAGACAATCCAGGTATACTTCAGGGAAGACATCAAGAAAAGTCTAACCCCTTTTTCATTTTTCACACTTCTCCGAGCAACATCCTTTAGTACCACATGAACTAAGTATTTTTTTTTTGGGCAGCCTTTCAAAACAATCTCTTTGCTTTCACAGCATAAATAACGGCCTGACTCAATCCACTTTGCATACTTACAAAAGAAATCCCTGGTCATCCAGATCGATGGAAAATACTGGTTTCCCGTAACATTCCGTCTTGTCACAATTATAACCAACCAATCTAATGGAACAAAATTAACTGATACAATATATATTCTATCATTATTAAGCATTCTAAATAAGTACAATACTAACATAAAATAATCTACCGGGTTGCTTGCTTAACGAATCCACGAATGAGTTATTAATATTACGGTCTGCAGCCCGCAATACTGATAAATCATCGTTGTCTCGATAAGTAGGCAACCACTCTCAAAGATATAACATTACTATTTTGTCACTCAATGCAAAATACATACACTCGTCTCAACTACATTTATTTACTACTCTCTAGGTAATAACATACATAATAAGAAATATATCAGCCGAAGTCAACTAGAATGACCAATACGGCTGATTCAACTCTTATCTCAATAATACGTCGGCCGGATCCACTCCACGTGGTCGGTACGGCCGAGCCTATAACTCACCAATTTCTCATGCGTCAGCCAGATCCACCTCTCGTGGCCTGTATGGCTGAACATATAACTCATCAAATCTCTCTGTACCCACGGTCAATCCGACCAAACTACTAAATCCATAAACCTGCTGAATCGATACTACGATGTCATAGAAAACTGTTGGGTACAACTGATTTTAGGGACGATTCACAATTCTGTGTCCCCTCTGTTCACATAAACACATTCATTAATTTCACACTTCCCAAAGTGTTAATTTTGTACCTGCTGCACAAGGTACATTTCCTGTACTCGAGACACCTTGTCTCAAAAATCTGGGATTACCAGTATATCCATCACTTCGCCTCTGACTAGTGGCGTTAAAACCTCAGCTGGAAGAATTAACTCTAGCTTCACTTCTTTCGAAGCTCTGAATCTTTCTATATCCTTGATATGACGAATCATTAACTTTATCGTCTTCTTTTGATTCCCATTCATTTCTTATTCTTCTTTATTCTCGTTGCTCATGTTCTCAGAGTCCTCAAGACTCAACAGCATCTCGTATATTCCTGGTAAGAAGTACAATGGATAGTGGTCACCCAAAATACCACTTCCCTTTTTGTCACCCAGCCTAAAACAACATAACACCTCCACCAAATTAACAACAATATCTGGATGGAACGAGGCAAGTCTGAAAACTTTCTATAATATCCCTCGATCATCACCTTCCTTGTCTCATATTTGTAAACTCTTGTTTACTACCATCGATAAATGCCGGGGGATAAACTTTTCCTTAAACAAGTCCTTAAATAATTCTCAATCAGCTGTTTCCTCCGGTGACAACAATTAACAATCCTGTTTCCACCAGGATACAAATTCATACCCAAAACCAGGTAGTCGTCTCGACCCCTTGTCAGAAGGAAATTTCCTTTAACTTGCATAATCTGAAACATCTTTTCCAAACGGTTAAACCGTCACTTCGTTCCCTCTGGTTCATTATTTCATAAGGTGATTCAAATTCGACTCATAATCCGTCTTAAAATGTCCCTTTTTATAATAGACTGAATCACCATAATAATAGTTTCCCCTAAACCGCTATATTAGGGAGACTAAATTCCTCTAACTAAGTGGCTTGCTACGAGGCGGTGTAGTTCTGACAGAATTCACTATAAACTTCTCAAGATGTCCAAGATTGCAACCATACTCTGATACCAACTGACACACCCCGTCCCGAAGGAGGGCATGCTGGCCGTCACGTGAGAGTGACGTAACCATTTGCACAGCACGGAAGCTTTAAGATACAATTTATAAGTTGATACACCCGAAGGTGAGTCCTAATTTTGTCCAATCTGTCAGAACACCGTCGAATTCCTCGTAGTCACCACACCTTTGTGATTCCTGAACCTGGAGGGGCGCAAAACCAAAATTGAGTGGGTCAGTAAAACAATTCTTTTCAAATCCAATTTTTTCTCAAAGCATTGTAACCCCTCTCCGTAAAACCTGTATACTTTCCCAGAAATGTAAAATATAAATATACATATATATTCTCAAAACTTCAAGTCGTTAACTCAACATTTTCATAACAATTATGTCATGCCACATCATCTCAACATTTCTCATATTAATTATGCCATGCCACATCATCTCAACAGTAATAAGGTATGAATGCATCAACATAATCATATCAGGTGCAAGAAAGTAATCAACCGTAGGCCCTCTAATAGCCCTGTACGGTTGAACCTAGAGCTCAAAATCTATCACTCTCACTCTCTGCCGGAGTCACTCCGCGTGACCTGTACGGCCTTCTGCACATAAGTTACGCTCTAGTGCTTTTCATAATCATCTGTGCACATAATCTAAGGTCACCCACCAGTCGGAATCTCACTAACACTCTCGCGACTGGCCTGTCGTACCCACTCCGCGTGGACTGTACGACTAGCATCTACTTGGATCCAAGACGAGCGTGCGATGCGGTGAATACTATAAGCACTAAACTATGGTGCAGGATTTGAGCTCAATATACATCAACATCATCATAACAGAAATAAATACTCACATGTGCGTCCACCGCACCATTTCATACATATGCATCATAAATCAATTCTTACCTGTGCGTCCACCGCACCAATTCATACATATGCATCATAAATCAATTCTTACCTGTGCGTCCACCGCACCAATTCATACATATGCATCATATATTAATTCATGCATGGCATTTCAATTCACATTTCTATATACTTTTCATATCAATTCTATGCATGGTATTTCACTTCCCGTTTTTCCACATAACTCATATGCATTTCATTTTAAACATATTTTCATTTCAATTCAATTTCTGGGAAACGTCAAGTATATATATATACGGAAAACAAAACTGCCCATTCACCTGGAGTTCGTCCAACAACTCCCTAGCACCACACATCAAGGCGTCACGACGATCGCCGCCTAGAATAGTAATCAAATCCAACCTCAGAATTCATATCGATAGAATATATAACTTATATAAAATACGTCACTACGTAGTTCGATCCGAAAGATCTGCCACTCAGATTTTAAATCCATAACTTCCAGAGGTCCACAATATATCTCTAGGATAACCTCCTAAAATTTCATTACCATCCAACGGTCGGATCTCCGTAAATTTCCAAAACTAAGTGACGGTTAACATTTTATATTATGGACTTACAATTCCAATTCCGGAAGATCCGTAACTCGGATTCCCAATCCGTAAGTTCCAATAATCCTCAAATATTACGTATTACAACGTATCAAAGTTTGGTAACGATCCAACGGTCGGATCGTCAATTCACATTTTTACCTAAATGTGAAAACTATAAAACGTTATTCGAACACCTAACCAACAATCCTTAATAACTTTCTCATACGGTGCTCAATTTGGGTATATGAATATACCACGGTGATCTACTCGACGTCACGGACGTCGACATATTTTTAAAATAATTTTATTTTTATTTTTTTACTGTAGCACCTTCTTCTTCCTTGGGTCGCCGGACTGGTTTTTCCGGCGGCCGTTTTCCGGGCAGTTTTTCAAATTGCCATAACTTTGTCATTTCTCAACGAAATCAAGTGATTCAAAAACGAGAGTTGTATCCCTTGAAGAGACAAAGAGAATGGTACCTTGCACAACACCTAGTTCGCCGTGGTTTGGCCGGAAACTGCCTCGAAAGCCTCGGAGGTCGCCGGAAACTGGGTATTTTTCAAATGAGTATAACTTCTTCAATACTCAACGAAATTGAGTGAAACAAAAAGGAAAGTTGTAGTACTTGACGAGACGAAGAGATTGATACCTACCTCGACTCCTAACTCGCCGGGGATTTGTCGGAAAAAGCCTCGAAAGCTCCGGCCAAACTTTGAACTTGTCGATCTCCGTGTTCTTACGTTCAAAAACTTCCAACGAAGCACTCCGAGCTTCCTTGGGACTTCCTAAAGCTCACTATGAGCTTGGTTTGGCCTAAAACACGACCAATTCAAAGCTCATGAACAGTACACATTCACGGCAACTTTAGAAACTAGGGTTTTCGAAGTGAAACTTACTTGAAATGGGTATCATCGTGATCGTATGGTCTTCAGGAGTACGATGGCACTCTTAAATCCGTCGTTGGTGGAAGTTTAGGGTGTTTTTGTGGTGGTCTTGGTGGTTGCCGTGTGTTCGAGAGGGTGGGAGAGAGAGAGATCTGAAATGGAAGAAGAAGAGAGAAAAGGAAAGGTTACGGGTTTTAGGGAGTGTTTTGAGGTATGAGGATCCCACCTTAACCCAAACACAACATTACAACCTAGTTTTAGTCCCTAACACAAATTAACCATAGTTCAGGAACTTTAAATAAAACAAATGTCATCTCTTTACACACCTTAATCTCGTTTAAGGTCATTTTTGAAATTTCACGTCCTCGGAATGAAAAATCCCGGGACGGGCTGTGACAGGTATGGACTCCACATCTAATCTCCATTTTTATAAAAAAAAAATGAGAATCTTGTTGTAAAAAGTGGGTATGTTTGCCCACATGTGTATATTATAAACTCACAAGCTAAATAGTAACTCTTTTGTAATTTTCCATTGAAGTGACTCTATAAATAGAGCACTTTGATTGTTCAAAGACAGAGAAGATCAAGAAGAGAAAAATGAAGAAATATAATACTCTTAGTATCCCTCATTTTCTAAGATCTGCAATATTTTTGTCAGTGTGATATTTTGCATCACTTCGTCCTCGCTCTTAGCAAAAGTTATTTCTCTACTTTTACCTATTTATAACACGTTATCAACACGAATCTCTATTAATTTCTCATTTCCCTTCATCGAAAAAAAAAATGTTTCCTCTAAGGTTTTTATTGTTCTTCTTCTTCCTCTGCCTCAATTGCTGAATATACCATCGCGAAGAACTGTTTGCACCATGTTTACTTCTAGTTCTCAACCTAGCAATTACTTATATCTTTGATTTCTTGTTTGGTGTAACTCTTGACTACTAACCCAGTGTTTATTTATGCAATCCAAGATGGTGCGGTATCATCGCCTATTTTGGATTGCAGATCTAATTTTACTACAAATTTTAAGTGGAGCGGTATAATCGCCCACCCTATCCTGCATATTTAAATTTACCTGCTATTTAATTTTATCACAATTTTAGGTGGTGTGGAATAATCACCCACTATGCTCTGCATATTTAAATTTTATCGCAATTTTAGGTGGTGCGGTATAATCGTCCACCCTGCTTTGCATATTTAAATTTTATAGCAATTTTAGGTGGTGCGGTATAATCGTCCATCCTGTTTTGGGTATTTAAATTTTATCGCAATTTTAGGTGGTGCGGTATAATCGTCCACCTTGCTCGATATATTTAAATTTTCCTGCTGTTTAAAGTGGTGCAGAATAATCGCCCATCCTATACTTGTTTCGATGAGAATGGTGCGGTACAATTGCCCTTCTCATTAATTATGTAAATATCGAGCCTGAAGTTTTGAGTACTTAACATTTTGACCTGAAGATCAAAAATTTGTAAGAATCAGAAGTTCTAACAATATATTCCTCCAGAACACATATTATTGCAAGTTCTTACACACCTCATTTTTCTTTTAGAAAAGAAAATGGCAAACTTGGCAAAGCTTGATTTCGCTGCCCTGGACATTACTGGAAAAAATTACCTTACCTCGGTACTGGATACCAAGATCCATCTGGAAGCAGCGAATCTTGGAGATACCATCAGGGAAGAGAGTAGGTCATCCTCTCAAGATTGGGCAAATGCCATGATTTTTATTCGTCGCCATCTTGATGAGGCACTAAAGAGCGAGTACTTAACGGTTGAAGATCCGTTAGCCATCTGGAAGGCCTTGAGAAACAGATACAATCAACTGACAACGGTGATTTTTCCAAGAGCTCGCTATGACTGGACTCACCTAAGGATCTAGGATTTCAAGTCAGTGGTTGAGTACAATTCGGCATTGTTCAGAATTACCTTTCAGATGAAGCTCTGTGGGGATACTATTACTGAGGAAATGTTATTGGAAAAGACTTTCAGCACATTTCGTGCCTCTAACATGCTCCTGCAACAACAGTATAGAGCGCGAGGCTTCACTGATTACAACCAGCTGATATATGTGATCCCGGTAGCTGAACAGAACAATGAGCTCCTGATGAAAAACCATAATTCCCGACCTGGTAGCTGAACAGAACAATGAGCTTCTGATGAAAAATCATAATTCCCGACCTACTGGATCAACACCGTTCCCATAAGTGAATGTTGCTTCCCTTGAAAGGAACATCATATCCTCCCGTGGCAATAATAACAAACAAAGATGTGGCCACAAGCGAGGCCGGTGGAACGGGAAAGGCAAAAACCATGGTGTCCAATTTCACAACCAAGTTCCAAGGCATAATCCAAGCCCGAGCTTTAAAAATGCAAATCGCTAGAAAGGAAAAACTCATATGAACACTCATAGAAATCCTGAATGAGTTTGCCATAGGTGTGGTGGCAACGAACATTGGGCGCGTACTTATCGCACCCCAAAGCATCTGGTGGAACTGTATCAAGCCTCATTCAAGGAGAAGGGTGTCGAGATCAATTTATTCGACCAGGCTCAACCAATGAAAACACCTGATCCAGTGACCAATTTATCAGGACAGTTAAACACAACCCACCTGGATGCTACAGACTTTATTAATGAAAGAGGGAATGAAGTTTATGGGTCCGATTGAATTATTTATGTTTAATGTACTCTTGTTATTTGTACTTGTTGTTTAATGCTCGCATTTTCAATTCAATAAAAGTAGTATTCCAGTATGAATAAACTGCTTTTTCTTTACTCAGAGAACATGGATAAAAATTATGGTTAGTCTCAAAATAAGAGCAATGACAGAGACTTTTGTCTTGCAGATAGCTCAACCACGCATTCAATACTTCGAGATCGAAAGTACTTCTCGAATTTGGTACTTGCAAAAGTAAAGGTAACAACAATATCAGGGTAATCAGATGTAATTGAAGGCTCAGGAAAAGCCCAAATTATGTTACCAAATGGAACAATATTATCCATAAAGAATGCATTATATGCTACTCGATCCATTTGAAATTTGTTGAGTTTTAAAGACATACATCTAAATGGATACCACATTGAAACAAAAAGTGTAAAAAATGTGGAATATTTATGCATTACCTCCAATGATACCCAAAAGCATATATTTGAGAAGTTGCATGGTTTATCGAGTGGAGTGTATTATACATACATAAAGACAGTTGAGGCATATACTGTCATGAATCAGAAGTTCATTGATTCAAAGGTTTACATGCTTTGGCATAACCGTCTAGGTCATCCAGGATCTACCATGATGCGTAGAATCATTACCAACTCTAATGGACATCCATTATTGAGCAGACACATTGATGTCTCAAATGATAACCCTTGCAAGGCTTGTTCCCAAGAGAAGTTGGTAATTATACCATCATAACTAAAGGTTGATGATGAATCCCCATCATTTTTTCAAAGAATTCAAGAGGATATTTGTGGACCTATTCAACCACCTTGTGGACCATTTCGATATTTTATAGTTTTGGTTTATGCATCTACCCAATGGTCACATGTTTGCCTATTGTCTACTCGAAATGTAGCTTTTGCGAGACTTCTTACTCAGATAATTAAATTGCGAGCATAGTTCCCAGATCATCTCATTAAGTCCATTCGACTTGATAACACTGGTGAATTTACGTCTCAAACCTTTGATGATTACTGCATGACACTGGGCATTGATGTTGAACATCATGTTCCTTATGTCCACACCCAAAAAGGTTTAGCAGAGGCATTTATCAAGCAACTTCAATTAATAGCTCGCACTCTGCTCATGAAAACGAAATTGCCAGTCTCTACGTGAGGACATGTCATCTTACATGCAACATCATTGGTTCGACTGAGACCCATAACCAACCACCAATACTCATCAATACAACTCGTGTTTGGACATCAGCCAAATATTTCACATTTACAAGTTTTTGGTTGTGCTATTTATATGCCTATTGCACCGCCTTAACGAACTAAAATGGGACCTCAGCGCAGACTGGGAATTTATGTGGGTTTTGATTCACCATCTATCATTAGATATTTGAAACCTTTGACTGGTGATATGTTTACAGCTCGTTTTGCTGATTGTCATTTTGATGAAACAGTTTTCCAGTTGTTAAGGGAAGAAAATACCGTTCCAGAAGAACGGCAAGAGCTAACATGGGTTGTTTCCACCTTATCTCATTTTGATCCACGAAGCAATCAATGTGAAAATGAAGTGAAAATGATCGTTCATCTTCAAGGTATTGCTAATCAAATACCAGATGCATTTAATGATGCTTCGAAAGTGACAAAGTCACATATACCAGCTGCAAACGCACTTGTAAGAATTAATGTCCCTGTTGGACAAAATAAAGTGGCAACGAATGATTCATCCAGTGCACGCCTAAAGCGTGGTAGACCCCCAGGTTCAAAATATTCAGCCCCTCGAAAGAGAAAGATAAGGGCACAGTTGAACCCAAATGATATCATTCAAGAAAAGAAATTGAATGATAAATCCACAATTCATGATTTTGTACTTCTAGAAAAAGAAAATATCCTTGATGAGACACATGTCCCTGAAGAGACAGAAGTACATGAAAGCAAAGAAATATCCATAAATTATGCATGTACTAATGAATTGTGGGATCGAAATGAAATAATCATCGACGACATGTTTGCATTTGCAATAACCACTGAAATTATATTAAGTGATGATATTAAACCCTGCTCTGTTGATGAATGCAGACAGAGACAAGATTGGCCTAAGTGGAAAGATGCAATCCATGCATAATTAAATTCCTTGGAAAGACGAAGTGTTTTTGGACCAGTAGTCCAAACCCCCTGGTGTGAACCCTGTAGGTTACAAATGGGTACTCACAAGGAAACACAACGAGAAAAATGAGATTGCAAGATATAAAGAACGACTCGTTGCACAAGGTTTTTCACAAAAATCTGGAATTAATTATGAAGAGACATACTCTCCTATAATGGATGCAATTACGTTCCGTTACTAATAAGTTTGGTGATTTCAGAAAAACTTGACATGCGCCTTATGGATGTCATCATCGCGTATCTATATGGAGAATTAAATACAGACATATATATGAAAGTCCCAGAAGGACTTAAGTTACCTAAAGCAACTAACAAACCACGAGATATGTTCTCAATCAAATTAAGGCGATCACTATATAGGCTAAAACAATCTGGGCGAATGTGGTATAATCGTCTCAGTAAGTATTTGATTAAAGAAGGATATGCCAACAATGTCATATGCCCTTGTGTGTTCATTAAGAAATCAAATATTGGATTTGCTATAGTGGCAGTATACGTCGATAATATGAACCTAGTTGGAACCTCTGAAGAGCTCAACAAAACTGCTGAATATCTGAAAAGCGAATTTGAAATGAAAGACCTTGGGAAAACAAAATATTGTCTCGGACTGCAGATCGAGCATTGTGTTAATGGAATTTTGGTCCATCAATCAGCTTACATTGAAAAAATATTGAAACGATTTGGCATGGATAAAACTTATCCACTTAGCAGCCCAATGGTAGTTCGTTCTTTGGACATTAAGAAAGATCCATTCCATCCAAAAGAAGATGTTGAACTGGTCCTTGGTCCAGAAGTACCATATTTAAGTGCAATAGGTGCTTTATTGTATTTAGCACAATGTACTAGATCAGTTATAACTTTTTCAGTTAACTTGTTAGCCAGGTATAGCTATGCTCCAACAATTCGTCATTGAAAGGAAGTCAAAGATGTTCTATAATACATTCGTGGGACAACATATATGGGTCTCTTCTACTCAGACAAGCCCATAAATGAACAGATCCTTGTTGGATACGCATATGCTGGTTTTTTCTCCGATCTGCATAAAGCCCGCTCACAAAATGGATATGTGTTCACTAATGGAGATACTGCAATTTCATGGCGATCAACGAAGCAAACGCTAGTTGCTACATCTTCCAATCACTCGGAAATAATTGCTTTACATGAAGCAAGTCGTGAATGTTCTTGGTTAAGATCAATGATTCATCACATCAGGAATTCATGTGGTCTACCTTCAAAGACAGACACTCCAACTGTCATCCATAAAGATAATGTAGCCTGTGTCGCCCAGATGAAGGAATGATTCATCAAGGGTGATAAGACTAAACACATATCTCCAAGATTTTTCAGTGCACATGAGCTTCATAAGGGTAAAGTTATTGAAGTCAGACAAATCCGTTCCAATGAAAATTTAGCAGACTTGTTCACCAAATCTCTACCAAAGTGCACATTTCAGAAGTTGGTGCAGGGAATCGGATTACGTCGGCTTACAAATTTGAAGAATGCGAAATCAGGGGGAGATACAATTCAGGGGGAGCATCCATGATACATGCATGTTGTACTATTTTTCCTTCGATTAGGATTTTTCCCATTGGGTTTTTCCTATCAAGGTTTTAACGAGACAACATAAGCATGCTCAACACCATCCGGGTAAAGTTGTACTCTTTTTCCTTCGCTATGGTTTTTTCCCACTGAGTTTTTCCAAGCAAGGTTTTAACGAGGCAATTGATACTAATATGTGAGCATCCAAGGGGGAGTGTTTTAAATAGTGGGTATGTTTGCCCACATGTGTATAGTATAAACTCACAAGCTAAATAGTAATCATTTTGTAATTTTCCATTGAAGTGGCTCTATAAATAGAGCACTTTGATTGTTCAAAGATAAAGAAGATCAAGAAGAGAAAAAGGAAGAAATATAATACTCTCAGTATCCTTCATTTTCTAAGATCTGCAATACTTTTGTCAGTGTGATATTTTGCACCACTTCGTCCTCGCTCTTAGCAAATGTTATTTCTCTACTTTTGCCTATTTATAACAAATCTTTTCCTTTAAAGACTTTCTCATAGTATAAAATACTATTTTTCTTGACAATATCTTACAATTCCCATTCCACCTACAAACTGATTTGTCACTTTTATGCCGACACAACATTAATCATAAAAAAACTAACGCACATAAGCATGTGCAGCCAACTAATCTTAATACTTGCCATGGTGTGTGTTTCACCTTTTTAATCGAATAACTACAAAGTTTGAGAGGATAATTGTGTATATTTTTTTTAATTTAATTACTTTTCAAAACAGTTTTCTGTTCAGTTATATTTTTTTACCAATTTGTCTTCATTTTTTATTTATTTTATAATTTACGTTTTAAATCTTAACTATTGCATTGACTTCCTCTAAAGTCTAAAGTTCAACACCAAGCAAATTTCTTGTTTCTGTTATTTTTTTTCTAACATTTAAAATAATCAATACTGAATTCTTCTCTAAGACCAAGCTAACTTCTTTGTTTCAATTTTTTTTCCTTCTTTTCAGTATTTCTTATCCATGGCATCCTGCATAAGCAATGCATCTCACAAACATGCAAGAAACCAAATAAAAAATGAAAAGGAAAAAAAACCTTACAAAGAGCGAATTTTTATAATACATCCATATCCATGAAACTAAAAAAAAAAAGACCTTACAATATGTTTCGAAAACACGTTTGTAGTTAGCAACATTAAAAATAAAATAAAACATTCATCTTGAGTAAAAGATGAACTATATCTACAAACTAAAGTTTTCTTGCAACATCAATGCCATGGTTGCCACCCATTTGTTTTCACTTGATGCTTCACATTTTCATTGTGCATCTACAAATAATATGAGAAAATTAGAAGTCTGACTATAAAAAAAAATTATTATAAGTAGTGAGTAGAATAACATAATTACCTTTATATTAGATAATTTGTCCATAGCAACACTTTTTCTCCAATTGCTTGAAGAAGACTGTAAAGTAAGTATTTGGTCAAGTTCGAGTTAGCAAATTGTGATCACATTTATGAAATAAGTAATTGTGATATTGTACCTTAATCCTATGCTTCAACTTTTTCAGTTTGAGAGAGGTATGATGCTTGTAGAACTGTTACAAAATTAAGTTTGATAAGGCTTATGTGATTGATTTCAAACTAATGCAATAGAATGTACTACATTCTTAACTATAAAAAAATATTATAGAAAAATTGTATGGTTACGATTAATCTTCTTCCTGCACCAACATAATTATCCAGATAGGATATTCATGTGTTTTGTATAATTATGAATAATTAATTGGCAAACATATTACGAAGAAAGAAATTTGTCAAAGATAGATAGGCATGGTAAGTAGGATTATACCTAATTTGTTGAACTTTTTTGTAGGTTCGTATGATGTGAGGAGTAGTTGCAGTTATCATTTCTGCTAAAGCATTTTTCATGCGCCACCTATATGAAAAGATATATATAAGGTTCAATGTTTCCTCCCAAAATTTCAATTTATAGAAAATTAAGAAGAAAGCTAAGGAATACATACTGCTCGTGCTTCTTCTTTTTAACCTCTTTGAGAATTAGTTTGCTGACATCAATAGTTTTCACCCCAACGGAGATGCCCCAACCAAGCGAAAAAATAGAAACACGTCTGCTAGGTGTCTCATCTTTATTAGGTGGTGCCATCTTCACTTTTTGTTGCATTTCTTGTGGAGTTTCTGTAAATAAACAAAATTAATAAATTTTTAACACAACCAAGAGAAACGTACAATGATTTTTAAACCTTCTTACAATGCATCACCATCGTCTCATACTTTGTTTGCATGGTGAAATGTAAAAACAAAAAGTAGCTAATAAACTTGTGAGAAAATGTTAAAGGCAAAGAGACAAAAGCAGATGTCATCTCATCTACTCAACAATTAAGCTTTTCTTACTGCTTGAGCTCAATGGAAATAGAAAGGATCCAATTATTCAAAGTCCAAATAACCTATTAACAAAAGGCACTTTAAAGCTTGTCTACCATACATGCAATAATAGAACAATGATATATCCCTTAACATATTCTGCGAGCAAGGAAGTAGAGTCCAAAATTTTATACATTTGGGTCACACATGAGTGTCATCAGAAAAAATGAGACATAAAGATGAATTGATGTCAGCTTACAACCAGAAAGACTCGGTATTTGATCAAACATATGAGCATTGAGATTTTAGATGATTAACGACAGTACCACACCCAAATATGGAGATGTAGAAACACCAAAATTCCATTCATTGTTAATGCAATACAAACAATATTGGTATAGTTTAAGTGTTTAAAACAACAAAAAGACATCCACTTTCAAAACTTTCTCAGTCATTAAATAGACAAAAACAATATAAACCGCTGCTAGACGCAAATTATTTGTAGAAATATAGACACAATGTAAATTAAATTAACTTCCTCCAACTACTCTGAAACCTCAAATGAAGGCACATTTCTCACTATGTGGGTGGGACCCAATAAATTCAAATAAAAGCTAAATTGAGAAGATTTTATCCTCATACGACCAAAACAATCAAATTTCTTTGCTACCCAATTTTCCCAACAACCAAACACTAATTAAAGAAAAATCCAAAAATTGCTCTTTAAAAAAGGAGAATAATAAAAAATAACTCACGTTTTTTTCCTTTTACTTTTGCTTCTCTTTTCATCACCGACCTCCTCCTCTACTTCTTCGTTTTCGAGTTTCCGTCTTGCTGTCTCATTCTACAAAACCCAAAATTAACTACAGTAAACACAAAACCCACCAAGAAAACACAGAAAATATGAGAGAGTATCACATAAAAAGAAAATGCTTACCAGATCATCCTTGAGTGAGTGAGTGTTCTGTCTCAGTGCAATCTTGAGAGAGCAAGAGTGATGGAAGCTACTAAGGACACAGAAGGAAAGATAGAAAAAAAAAACGGTGTGCAGATGATGGGACCAAATAAAAAAACTGAAATTGGAAAAAAGTGGGGAAACGCTCACCGAGTTTTGTACATTCTCACGTTTATTTTCCGGATTGCCGGCTTAAGATGAAGAAAATATATATATACGGAAAAGGCGCGGAGGAGGGGTCTCCATGATATATGTAAAAAAAAGATAAAAAAGCAAGAAAATTCGTTTAAGAATTCAACGAAATATGCAAAGTTCTCTGAAATAAGAATGTAAGAAGAAGACAAAAGGAACTCATAAAGTTATAAAATAAAGAAGAAGATATAGCACAGAGGAATTTAAATAAGTTCTAATAAACCAAATATTAGAACTTAAATGCAATCACTTAAAAATACAATTGTATTTTGCAATCCAGTAAATAAGAGTGCCTACAAATCATGACCTTCATCCTTTGCTTTGTTGGGATCCCCCAAGTTGAAAAGACCCATTGCACAATTACAATGCTCATCACAATTACAATTAGTTGTTTGACAGTACTAATTTGTTTTTCATATGGAAATATCTTTGACAATCACAATTACAATGCTCACCCAAAGCATCTTAAACAATACTATATAGCATCGTTTCAGCAATGGTGAATGTAGAAGAGACAAAATTAAAACCAATTGTAATCAAATCGAAACCCCAACTAAACACTCGGGGTATTCCAATGTCCTCTCCCAGCAAATGAATTAGAGATGGACCAAATTAGTGACATAAATTGATGAAAAATGGATGAAGAATAATTAAATTAAGGTTGAGAAACCCTAAAAGCATGCATTTTGTTGAATGAAAAGTTGAAATCGAAAGCTAAATAGTAAGGAAAGTTGGGGTTAGGGATTTGCAAAAAATGGAAAACTTAAATGAATATCGCGATCGGGAAGAGAGAGAGGAAGAGGAGCAATGGCCAAGAGACTGGGCTCCTGAAGGTGGGCGTCCGGGATCGAAGGTGTGAAGAAGGATGGGTTCCAAAACGCATCCCGGATTCTGGTTCAAAAAATTGGGTTTTTTTCGATTATTCATCTGTATATAGTGGTGGTATGTGGGTAGTAATTGTTGAACCTTCAACTGAACTCAAATCGTAGGAATCATTAAAATGCTCTCTAGTTTCGATCGTGGGAATCGTCAAACACGTTGGTTTGGGAAATTTGGAAAAATGATCAAATTTTGGTCCATAAATAGAATTTTAGCCAACTATTGTAATTTATCGTAATTCTAACCAAAACTTGATTTGAAAATACTTAAACATCCTTGATGTTGACAGAAAATTACCAACATAAAATTTCAACCCAATTTCTGCAAAACCCTTAAGAATTGGCATTCAGACTCAATTGAAACTCATTGTAATCATTCTCGAATCAAAATCAAAGCCGCAAGATTTCATATAATTTTTCGACAAATTTTCTTGGGAAACAAAGGATGAATGAATGAGAAAGAAAGAGTTCCAAAAACGCAGTGGTGCTGAGACGCGACCATGAATCTCAACGGGAGAAGAAGAAGAAGGTGAATATATGCCTCATCTTCTTCCACCTTACCATCCTTTTCTGTTCTTCGCTTTCAGTGTTTGCGATTAACTCCTATCTACCGCGACAAATTTGGAAATTGTGAATTCAGGGAAGCGTAGTGAAGAAGAAATGGCTTCAATGGCTGGCAATTGCAGACAAGGTTAAGAAATTGAATTTGAATTCTTTGATTCTCCAGACAATATAGTCAGGAATTACAATTTTCAGTTCTCCGTTTTGAGGAATGGTTGTGTTGAGAAATTAGGACTCAATCGGACAATGGAGGATTTGATATTGAGTTGGTCCAATTTGAAGGTTTTGGAGCATCAAAGCGTCACTGACCTTGATGATCGTTGGAAGATCTGACATTAAAAAGATAGCCATATGATCGTGGAATCAATTAGACGATTTTGATTTGATGCCGGTTGGGACGAAAGAAAAGAAGTTGCAGAAAATAGTTTTAGCAATTTTCAGTCAATAAGGGTGTTTAAGTATTTTTACGTCAAATTTTGGTTAAAATTATTAAATATTATAATTGTTGGCTAAAACTCTGTTAATGATTAAAAATTTGGCTACTTTTCCAAATTTTCCGTTTGTTTCAATCATGGGAAGTTGAAGAAGAACTGATAGCTGAACTGGCGACTGTTTATTCTTTTTCACTTTCCTCCCACGTTTCAAATTCTGTAGTTAATGTTTGTACCATTTTATCCCTCTTTTGGTATCAAATCCTTGATTTGTGCTATGTCATTAAGTAAGGGTATTTTTGACATTATCGAATGTTTCACTAAACTGGGGCTCTCCCTTTATATATATAGATATAGAAGATTATAGAGGAGGAATTCGAACATTCATGTACAGTGACGAAGCTACAGAGGAGCAAGGAGGGTCAGCCGTCTCTCCTCTCGCCGGAAATGAAGCCCATGAGCGAGTAGCCGTCCCTCTGGTTCGTCGAAAAATTTGCAGGTGATGGTTATGTTTTCTGCTGCTGCTGTGTGCGTTGGCTATTTTTTCTGAAAAGTTCAGGCCCAAAACGAAAGGAACTGAGCCTTGTTTGATTTAATGAAAAAAACTATATAATACAATATGGGGACCACCCCATTAACCCCAACGTCGTATTTTTAATGAAAAAAAAACTATATAATACAATATGGGGAGCACTTGGCCCCATTAATCCTTCATTCTCCCAGTCCCAAATTCCCAATCCCCTCACCCAAATCAGTTATTCTGCCCAGATTACCCCCTTCCTTTCCAGCCTTCAAGCCAAGCCTTGGCCAGAGGCTTCCAGTTCCAATTCAAGTCAACAGCTTCTACTTCAAAGCCGGATTTTAAAGCCAATTTTTAAGTTAAATTTCTAGTTTTTTTATTTAAATTCCTAATTGATACTTTAATATGAAATTGTGTTTAATTGATACAGAATTATAACTTATGGTATTGATCATTTATTATTGATATGAATTATATGATTATTGATGAATGAAATGGTTTATTATTGATGAATTGAATTAATGATTATTGAATAGTTTATATGATATTAAATAATTTATGTGATTATTGATATTGATTAATTAAATTGTTAGTTTAATTAATTACTAGCATTTGCCTACACACTTTGTGTGTATGAACAGATTTTTTTTAGAAAATGAGGAGAGAGAGAGAGAGATAGAGAGAGAACGTGGGGAAGTGGGAGATTTTTTTTTAATTTTAAATATTAGAGATATTTTAACATCACATGTAAGTGAGATTTCAATAAAAAATAGTAAAATTTAGACATGTGAAATTACATTATTGCCCATCATTTTTTTTGTGATAGAAGAATAAGTTGTCTTTTCATCATCTTTTGGTTGACAAAGAGGATTTTATTAATTTATAGAGTTATTAGTCATATAGAAGACTGTACTATAAAATTAAGAGTCTAAGAATTTTTTCCATTATACAGCTACATAATAGAACAAAACTATAAGAAACATTGTTATGAATATTTTAAAACATCACTGCGTAGTAAAATCGAAATCTATTGTTGAATGATATCTTGGTTTTTTACATTGAAAGAGATGCTTTTTCTTTTATTAATAATGAACCTATTATGCCACATTTTTATAACTTGAAACCTCACCTGTAGAATTGTAACAATATTTCTTTGTATTGATACATTATAAACAACGATATTGTCTAACATGTAAAAGGATTTGGTTGTCCATGTTTTTTTTTATTAACGCTTTTAAATTCACTCCTCTCCTCATTTATTCATTTATTCTTGATTTCGCCACTGGTGGGTGACGTAATTATTTTCATTTTGAAAAATGGGAAAGCTGGGAAGTTGCAGAGAAGTCACAACCAATAACTTAAGTGAGCAATGAAAAAGTGAAGAAAGATAACACTTACCAACTGGGAAGCTTCCTGGAAATTTCTCACAGTGATCAGTCTTCCACTTTTCTTTGTAGAAAACCGTTCTCTTCACTTTGTAACGCGTATTGGAAATCAGAGTCAGTCTTCCACTTTTTTTTTGTGGAAAATACTTGTTCTTTCACTTTAAAAGTCCATATGTTAAAGTGTTTCTTTCAGCTTTTCCTCTTGAACAAGTATTGGAAAGTGGACAGCTCTTGCATGGGGATTTCATTGTTGCTTCTTTAAGGAAGATTTAACTTTGTGGCGTGACAACACGTAATAAGTTGATTACATCGTTATTTTGACATTCTTGTTTCATGTAATTCATTCTTTCTTTCCCACATATAACTTTTTCTGTTGAGAGTTTAATTTGTGTGATTGTGTTGGATATAAATGTTGGCTAATGGCGCTGCTTGCTAGGTCCTTCCAACTTATCTTTGGCTCGATATTGGATGCCAATGTTTAATTGATGATGTTCTCACTTAATTAGTATTTGTTCTTCCGTTTAATCGAATTTTATCTTCATACTTATGTGATGAAACATTCAAATCAGTCAAATGAAACCAAAATGAGCAGTTTTGTGCAGTAAACTTGTCGTTTAATTTGATTAAATGGTTTAGCTTATTCTTCTAGTAGTAAGTGGTGTTTGAAAGCATAAAATGCGAAACTAATAAATTAATTCTGAAAATTTGGACAAAACAAACAATTCAAAGTGACACACAAATTTATATTGATTAGGCAAAAACTCACATCTTTTGCGAAAACAGAAAGGAAAGTTTATTAATAACCAATGGAGATCACAAATAGAGTTTTAACTTTGAAAACCCAAATCCTATTACACCCAATAGTTCTCATTGAAACAAAGAATTAAATAAAGAAGATGAAAACACATAATTTCATCTCTCCCAAAAACAAAAAAAATGTAGCACCAATATCTTGAACGTGTAATTTGCCCAAAACCTTTCTTTTTCTCTTTTGCTAATGGGAACCAAAAGAAAGGCATCCAATGCCTTATAATGCGCTCATGTTATAAATAGGTTAAAGTAAGAGTTGTAATTTTTGCTAAAGATAAAAGTCTAACAGGTGCAATGTATCACACAAAATATCTCTACTAATTAATAAAACACTCATTGTCAACTAAAATTCTATGAAATTACTAGTTTAACCCTTTAATTAAAACGGAACATGAATAAGAAATATGGGACAGAAATGAAATTTCACACAACTAAATTTTGTTGTTTTTTAATCCTAACATATGTCTAATTAAAAAAAAAAAGAAAAAAAAAAGCTTCCTACTCCCACATTCTCTGTCACTCTCTTCCTCACTCTCCTTCTATTTCAAAAAAAAAAAAAAAAAAAAATTTCTCACACATTTTGTGTGTGCCCATATGCTAGTATAGATAAAGAGAGGAGGGGAATAGCAACATTATTGTTTTTACTCTTTTGGATCTTGTGTGTTTTGATCATATATTGATGCTCTTTATATAAAGTCTTCCACATGCATAATTCTACAAAGCAATTTAAGGTATGTTGAAAAATCATGTTATACGAGTTGAAAATCATGTCATCGAACAACAATAAATTTGACGACACCATCATTTTAGTTATCCTTGTTTTTTTCTCTTTTTACTAAAATATAGGAAGTTTTAACGAAAAGCCTGTGGTACTGTTCACTTTAACGAAAAATCATATTTTTACACTAAAAAGTTAATCATGATACTATTCACTTTATCCTTTAGTTTGTCCTTATCTTTAAAACTGAACGTTTTTAAACTCTTTTCGTTAATTTTCCTTAAAATTATATAGGCATTCAAACTCACAACTTTTACAACAGCGTTTTTTTTTTTTTTTTAATTGCCTCTCTCTGTTTTTTAGGAACCGAAAGGCAAGGGTTGCCTCTCTTTTTCTCTTTGGTGATGGGAAGTTTGAACCAAAAGAAAAAGCGTCCAATGCGTTATAATATTGGCTGCTTGCTGCCTTTAACATAGTCATTACGTGGCGTTCACATGGGGCTATTCAAACAGCCAATCAATTAGCTTTGTCAAAGTAAACGGTCCAATCGGAATGAGCCACTAAATCCAACAGTAAACATTAGTCAGGGCCGATCAATTGTTTGAAATTTTAACGGAGGGTATGAGATATTCGATATTTCGCACATTCACCATGGATCATCCTAAAATTTTAGTACTTTTACTCCTATTTAGATAAGTGATCCTACTAACTTTTCTTCGTCAAAGAAATAACCGTGTGATCCCCACCACCTTCACTACCAGTATCATTACACAGCTGTCCATTTCCCTCCCACTTATTTCCCACCCTACCTCTCTGAATTTCCTACATTCCTACAACCTCGTTGCGAGAATTGTCAGTGTGATTTATTTCCTTCTTGTCTTGCCATTTGTCACTTCTCTTTACTTGTGTAAGTTTGTGTTGATCCTGTATTTTGTTTAGTAATTCTCTAAGTCCTTAGTCTCTTTTGCTTAATTTACATTTTCAATTACCAAAATAAGATTTAAAGTTTTTATTTTCTTTTCTCCGCTCATTTTTGTTTACTCGGTCGTAGATTATTGTTTTTTGTTTGTATAGCTCATTTTTCAGTAATTGAATATGATTTAACGGCTTAAACTGAGTTATCGAAGATTGTAAAATCAAATCAAATTGTCAAATATGTGTTTGTACTAAATATCTGATTGTATAGTTACGAATAAAAATTGCATCTTGTAATTACCATAAAAGGATTTGAGGTTTCAATTTTTATTTTTTTAAATTTTAAAACATTACCCTAATCTAAAGCTGGTCATCGTTGCAAAAGGAAGGAGGTTCAATTTGCTTCCAGAACGAATCTCACGAGTTCCCTCTTAGAACCACGAAACATCCTCATCCGTTCGACAGCATCTCCCCATCCAGGCTCCTCCCTCCTTCCTCCTCCTCCGTTGGACAACATCTCCTCCGCTCCATCTCTGGGTATTTTTTTCATCTCTATTTTTCCTCTTATCTCTAAGAAACTACTAACGAGAACGTCCTCTCACTGAAAAACCGCGAATCTGGCAGAAAATCTTAGAGCATGTTTGGTATCCTATTTGAAATTTTTTATAATTTCTCAAAACATTTTTTAAGAATTTTTCTTGAAAACAATTTTCTTTAAGAATAAAAAACTTTTGGTATGCGATTTAAAATTTTTAAATCTTACAACTTAAACTAGACAAAAAGATCCATAAAAAAGGGTCGAGAGAGAAAGATGAGAGATAAGGAAAGAAAGTAAGAGATGATTGGAGGAAAGAAAAAGAAGTGAGAAGATCGGAGGAGATAGAGAGGAAGAGGAGTGAGAGAAAGAACCGAGAGAATGAAGAGAGCGGATTGGAGAGAGACGAAAAAAAGTGAAAAAAACAAAAAGAAGGGGGAGAGAGAAAGAAGAAAAGAGAGATAGATTTGGAGCGAGAGGGGAGGAGGGAGAGAAAAGAAAGGAGTGTGTTTAAGTTTAAAAACTCTAAAAACTCATTTTTTGTGTTTTTAGATAATAGACTATATTTTTTAGTTAGTCTTGAGTTCAGTTTTTGAAAATAGTCATACCAAACAAGTTTTTAAGGCCTAAAAATTGAAAATTATTTTTGAGTTTAAAAAGTTGGATTCAAGTAGAGTACCAAACATGCTCTTATCTTTGGGTACTCTTTCCAGATTTATAATTTTGGCTTTTTATTTTTCTAATTTTTTAGGATTTTCCACTATCAGCCTTTTTTCTCTCCTAATCTTAGAAAAAAAAATAGTCAAAAAATTCAAGAAATATAATCAAGAAGGAAACATAGTCAAGAAATTCAAGAAATTAAGAAAAAGTCGGATGGGTATGTGTGTGTATTGTATATTGTTTTCATAATGATTTGTGTTAAACTAATCAAATGGTTGTTGGATTTTGATTTCACGAGAATGCTTTGAAACATTTTCTTGTGGGACTTGATGATTTCATTCCACGTGATGTGTACACTGACTCTTAACTGCTTTGATTTTGAACATCCTATTGTGTCACTCAGTGGCATGGATTTGTGACAAATTTATGTAAACTTTGGTGATTGTATGCACATGTTTTTTCCCTTATATAAGTGCCCTTGTGGTGATATTTTGAATGCAGGGAAAGTCGAGATGACAATTGTTATTTAGAGCAAGTGGACATGATCTTCGGGTAAAAAGAAAAGCTTGCCCAGGTACTTCAACTTTCCATTCTAATAACTGGCATTTGATTTTTTTAAATGTTTTACGCATAGAGAGAGATGAATTATGTACTATGAGTATCAGATTTCGTTCCCTAGACTTTGGTTGTTTGGGGTTATGATTGGTTTAAGTTTGAATGGTTTAAATTGTAGGATTGTTTTGTTGATGAATTTCGATTGTGTTTTCAGTTATATAGTACTAATACACTAAATGTATAAGGAATGATCAGTTACAAATGAAACGACTTTTTATTCCCAATTGCTTTCTTTATCATTTTTCCTTGATGGGTTATCTATTCCTGGCTTTTGAGCTGTTTTTGGGCTATGGGTGCTTTGTATTTCTGTGCTTCAAGGCATAAAAATTTCTGAAATGCAGGAAAAAGGAAACAAAATACTTTTAGCTCAATGGGTTCTATGTGTTCTTCCGTCCTCTTCGTTGGGGTTCAAATTGCCTCATCAGTGCTGCCAATTGTGGCTATTTAAAGGATAGTCATTTACAGATAATGGGTTGCTTGAACATTTTTCTTTACTCAATGTTTAATATAGCTACTTAATTATGTGACTCGTATAATATATCATTTTATCAGACTCACTATGCAGACAATTTATTAATCGAAATAGCGATGCCATAAATTTAGACACACAAAACTAACACACTTATTGACAAACTCTAAGATACATATTAGTCCAATATGCAATTGTAAAGCTCACATCTATTAATATGTCATCAAATATCTTGATATTGTGTGTCTAAATAGTTTTATTGAAAAAGAATCTTGACGTTATTTGAACTGCCCATTGTTATTAAAAGACTTGTATACATAAGTTTATAATTATCAAAAGATTGGCACTGTTCAACTGCTCATTGTTCAAAAGATGGAGGTTCTATGAAAGCTGGATTTATATACATACATCCATAGTTATCACAAAGAAAGCGTGTATGCCTGATTTGTAATTAACTAAGTTTTCTAATCTTTGGGGTTTAACTAATTAAATTGCCATGCATGTAGGTGGACATATATAACTAATTAAACTCTGTTTGTTAATAATTTTACTCAGTTAATTAGCTGAGAATTGGTTTACATTTGGATAATATATATGAATTTGAATTTGTGTTGGTATAGCAGGGGACCTTTATATCTGCAAATGGGTGTTGGGTTGGACAGTCTGCTCTCAAAGAAGAACAAATCAAGAATAGAGTGAAATGTGCTTCTCGTTGATCTTCTATCGTTTTACTTGTTCATTCAGTTACTGTTTGCAGTGCCCGATTTACAGCAACTGTTTGTTCTGATGGCATTGACTTTGAGCACCCAAAGAGCCTCCACATCTTTTCTTTCGAATGAATCAGCTCCTCGATGGAGGTATGATGTGTTTTTGAGTTTCCGGGGTGTAGACACCCGTGAGGGTTTTGTATCCCATTTATACCATGAATTGTGCAATTGCCAAGGAATTACGACTTTCTTTGACGATCAAGAGCTTGAAAGAGGCACAAGTATTCCTCCAGAGCTCCTAAGTGCAATCAAAGCATCGCACACAGCAATCGTTGTTCTCTCTCCAAACTATGCTTCTTCCAAATGGTGCTTGGACGAACTCAGAAACATTGTTGAATGCATGGAAGCGAGGAAATCAATTCTGCCGGTCTTTTATGAGACAAATCCATCTGACATAGGAAATCAGAGGGCGTCTTTTGCCAAAGCCTTGGCTGAGCATGAAGAAAAGTTCAGTAGTACCGAAGACAAAAAGAAGGTGACCCAGTGGAGAGCAGATTTGAAAAAAGTATCCAAAATTTCTGGGTGGCATTCGAAGAATTTTAAGTAAGCATGCATATTTGAATGTTTCGTTCTTGTTCTTGCTTCGGTGCCCCTGTTTGGTTAACTTATTATACTTTTCTTCCTTCCAGGTCTGAAGGACAGCTAATTGATGACATCGTCAAATGTGTGCGGCGGAAAGTGCAAGCTACATGGACGCTATTAGATTCCTCGCAGAAGTTAGTCGGAACTGATTCTGCACTCGAGCAACTAAGTTTGCTGTTAGCTCATGATGCAAATGATGTTCGATTTATTGGGATAACTGGGATGGGTGGCGTAGGCAAGACTACTCTTGCTAAGCTAGTTTATGATAAAATCTTCCATCATTTTGAAGTTCACTGCTTTCTTGAAAACGTTAGAGAGGTTTCTGTAAGAAAGCGTACTCTAGTTCGTCTTCAAAAACAACTTCTTTCCCCAATCTTGAAAGAAAATATTGAAAACGTTAGTGACCAACAATGGGGAATCATTTACACTAAGAAATGCTTATGCAACAAAAAGGTTCTTCTTGTACTTGATGATGTGGATCAAATAAACCAGCTACAAGCACTAGCTGGAAAGGAAGATTGGTTTGGCATGGGAAGTAGAATTATCGTTACAACTAGAAATGAACGTCTGCTGGTCGAGCATGACATAACATTATGTCATAATGTCAAGGTGTTAAAGGATGCCGAAGCACTAAAGCTCTTTAGCCTGCATGCCTTCAGAAAAGACCAACCTGAGAAAGATTTTTTGGAACTGTCCAAATATTTCATTAATCATGCTGGAGGCCTTCCATTAGCTCTTCAAATTTTGGGGTCGGCTTTGTTTAAGAGAGGGCTAGATGCTTGGCGTAGCGAGCGGCATAATTTGTCAAAAATTCCAAAGCCAGAAATTTTTGATCAACTTAAAATAAGTTATGATGGACTAGAAGAGATGCAAAAGAGCATTTTTCTCGATGTTGCATGTTTCCACAAAGGGAAGTACACAGAGCAAGTAATTGAAATACTAGATAATTCTAATTCTTTTGGAATTTCTAGCCGTATTGTGATAGATGTTCTAATTGAGAAGTCTCTCCTCTGTCAAGATCACAACAATGGCATATGGATGCATGATTTGATACAAGAAATGGCATGGAAAATTGTTGGTGATGAGTCTAAAGAGCCTGGTCTACATAGTAGGTTGTGGCTTTACGAGGACATTATACGTGTATTCATGACCAATACGGTAAGAAGTTAAATACCAAGTTGAAAGAAGATATGATTTCTTTTGACACTATAGTAGACTTGAATGTGAAATTAATTTGTCCCTCTTTTCTTAATTGTTAGGGTACGGGAGCAATTGAAGCAATATCCTTATGCTTGCCCAAAGTAGAGGAGGTACGCCAATGGAATTGGCAAGCCTTCTCTAAGCTCCATGGACTGAGGATTTTGGAATTCGATAATTTGATTTTTTCTTCATGCCCCGAATTTCTTCCATGTTCCTTGAGAACTATAAATTGGAGATTCTATCCATCCGAGTTTCTTCCAACCAACTTTCAACTGCGTTTTCTTACTCAACTCAAGATGTATGGGAGCAAACTTGTTCGGCTATGGGAGGGAAAAATGGTAAGAAGTAGTATTGGATAAATGCTATTTAACTTACAAAATTATCATATATTTATTTATTTATTGTTTTGAATAAACATTAAGGTTGTAGAAGCTAAATATATGATCTAAACCTTATTGGTGTTGTACAGGACTTGCCCAACTTGAAATATATCGATCTTTGCAACTCCAATAAATTGATGAGTACTCCAGATTTCAGCAGTCTTCCAAATCTTGAGACGTTGAAACTTTCGTATTGTAAGAATTTAGTTGAGATCCACCCGTCTATTGCAGTCCTCAAAAGACTTAAATCTTTGTGTCTTGACTGCCACAGTATTAAGAGCCTCCCAAGTGAGTTTGAAATGGATTCCCTTGAGGTTCTCTCTCTTGATGACTGCTACAATCTGAAAAAGATTCCAGAATTTGGGGAGCATATGAAGAATTTGAAGTCAATTAGCTTCAGTGGTAGTGCGATCGAGGAAATACCTTCATCAATTGGACATCTGGTTGGCCTCAAGGTGTTGCATCTTCGTTATTGCAAAAATCTGAAAAAGATTCCAGAATTTGGGGAGCAGATGAAGAATTTGGAGTCGATTGACTTACGTAGTAGTGCGATCGAGGAAATACCTTCATCAATTGGACATCTGGTTGGCCTTCAGAAGTTTTATCTAGATAATTGCAAAAATCTGAAAAAGATTCCAGAATTTGGGGAGCAGATGAAGAATTTGGAGTCGATTAGCTTCAGTGGTAGTGCGATCGAGGAAATACCTTCATCAATTGGACATCTGGTTGGCCTTAAGGTGTTGCATCTACGTAATTGCAAAAATCTGAAAAAGATTCCAAAATTTGGGGAGCAGATGAAGAATTTGGAGTCGATTAGCTTCAATGGTAGTGCGATCGAGGAAATACCTTAATCAATTGGACATCTGGTTGGCCTTAAGGTGTTGCATCTAGATAACTGCAAAAATCTGAAAAAGATTCCAGAATTTGGGGAGCAGATGAAGAATTTGGAGTTGATTGTCTTAAGTGGTAGTGCGATCGAGGAAATACCTTCATCAATTGGACATCTGGTTGGCCTTAAGGTGTTGCATCTAGATAATTGCAAAAATCTGAAAAAGATTCCAGAATTTGGGGAGCAGATGAAGAATTTGGAGTTGATTGCCTTAAGTGGTAGTGCGATTGAGGAAATACCTTCATCAATTGGACATCTGGTTAGCCTTTATGAGTTGCATCTAGATAATTGCAAAAATCTGGAAAAGATTCCAGAATTTGGGGAGCAGATGAAGAATTTGGAGTCGATTGTCTTAAGTGGTAGTGCGATCGAGGAAATACCTTCATCAATTGGACATCTGGTTGGCCTTAAGGAGTTGTATCTAAATAATTGCAAAAATCTGAAAAAGATTCCAGAATTTGGGGAGCAGATGAAGAATTTGGCGTTCATTGACTTAATTGGTAGTGCGATCGAGGAAGTACCTTTATCCTTTGGACATCTGGTTGGCCTTCAGAAGTTGCATCTAGATAATTGCAAAAATCTGAAAAAGATTCTAGAATTTGGGGAGCAGAAGAAGAATTTGGAGTCGATTGCCTTAAGTGGTAGTGCGATCGAGGAAATACCTTCATCAATTGGACATCTGGTTGGCCTTAAATATTTGCGTCTATCGAATAGCAAAAATCTCTTCTCTAATCCTCCTCATTGGGGTTTGGTGTTCTCTTCTCTAACTCGTTTATGCTCTTTGATAGAGTTATCTCTAAGAGATTGTGAACTCTATGAAGGGGATATCCCCGATGATATTGGCTGCTTGTCCTTTCTGGAAGAATTGGAACTTAGTGGAAATAATTTCGTCAGTCTACCTGAAAGCATTAGATGCCTTTCTAAGCTTCGGCGTCTTGATCTCGATAGGTGCAAAAGCCTTCAAGAATTGCCCCCTCTTCCATCAGAGCGTTATTTGTGGGTGAATGTACACAATTGTACTTCCTTAAAAAGGTTGTTAGATCCATCCAAGATGATGAGAAGATACACCTGTGCTAATGGTAAGAAGTCATTTTGTTATGATTTCATTTGCCTGAATAACATTGCATTGGCTCAAGATGAAGGCTGGATTAATACGATACTCTCAACGATTCTAAAATCTGCAATTGAGGTACTCTATCTCTCTCTCTCTCTCTCTCTCTCTCAATAGTTGATTTTAGATTCTATAATTTACTGCAAAAATGAACTTTGTTGTTTTTTTCCGCAGTTCGATTTACTTCGCTCCGAAATTGTAATCCCTGGAAGTGAAATTCGAGGGTGGTTCAGTAATCAAAGTGTGGGAAGTTCAGGAAGCGTGGTACTCTCTCTCTCTCTCTCTCTCTCTCTCTCAATAGTTGATTTTAGATTCTATAATTTACTGCAAAAATGAACTTTGTTGTTTTTTTCCGCAGTTCGATTTACTTCGCTCCGAAATTGTAATCCCTGGAAGTAAAATTCGAGGGTGGTTCAGTAATCAAAGTGTGGGAAGTTCAGGAAGCGTGGTACTCTCTCTCTCTCTCTCTCTCTCTCTCTCAATAGTTGATTTTAGATTCTATAATTTACTGCAAAAATGAACTTTGTTGTTTTTTTCCGCAGTTCAATTTACTTCGCTCTGAAATTGTAATCCCTGGAAGTGAAATTCCAGGGTGGTTCAGTAATCAAAGTGTGGGACATTCAGTAAACGTGGATCTTCCTCCGCCATCATGTACCGACTGGCTGGGGATTGCCTTTTGTGTTGTTTTTCAAGAACCTAAGCAAAACTTGGTCAATCCACCTGCCCCTCCTGATTGTGATGTGTTCAATATAGTTTTAGATTTTTACGGTTTCAAAGTGACCTACACAATAGGGTCTCTTATGTCAGAACACCTTTGGGTATTTTATTTGGATCGTTCTAGATGTCTTCATCAGGAACAGTTTTTGTTCGAAACTTACTTTGGTCCTTATAGATGGAGAATAGTAAAAGCAGAATTGAATGCAGTGAAGAAGTGTGGGGCTCGTTTGCTATACAAACAAGATTTAGAAGAACTCATCCAAACACTAAAAATCTTGAAATGTACACATGAATATCGTGATGAGGCAGCTCCAATTGGACCTGGAAGTCCTAGTTTCAACGATACAAAACAAATCTGCACAAGGCATTCTTACCAGTCACCATCGATTTATCCCATCAGCTTCATTGTCTCTATTGCTTCACCATCTTAATCAATGTGAGTTCTCATGAGCTATATTAAGATGACTATGTTTATTGAAAGGCGAAGGGATACGAATGTTGACGTATGAACACTTTTGCAAATTACTTGTACTTTCAGTTTTATAGTTGTCTTATTTGGATGTGTTATAGCTCATATTTGGATGGTTAAGATTATATCTTGCTAACCGGTCTCAGACCAACCATCATTGTGTGAAAGAAGATATATCATTTCATTTTCATCCGAAATTCGTTGCTCTTCCCAGAAAATCCAAAAGCCAAAGTTTCAATTCCAATTCTTCTTCCTTACAAAATCTAAAATATTATGCATAAATCTAACACTAACAAAGAAAAATCTGCTTATTTCTCACTGCAATAGTTTTTCATTTCAGTGCTTGAAACGATGTAATTTCTTTCTTGGCCTCATAATCTGCCATGTACTGTACAACAGCCTGGTGATGAACTATCAAATTTATCTTCTAGTAATTTTGTTTGGACTGTGGATCTAACTTTTTAGGTTATAGATTATGTGGTAATCTTCAAATATGACTTATCGGCCATACATGGTGATATACTATTTGAGATTCAAGGATTATCAGCCTTAAGTAAGGGTTATGGAACTTTATTGAATTAGTGCGGCAACTTATTTGTGGACTTAGGCCGCTATGCATCTCAAATTTCATAACTCTTCAGTTTTAATTTAATCTGCTAACTGAGTTTATGCATTGCACACACAACATAACGAAACCATGTGGGTGTGTCTAAACCATACAAATACCATCAACCTTCATGCATATGCCAATATCTTGCTGTGCAACAAATTAACAAGACAATTTTCATTCCCCACTGCAACTGTACGGACACAAAGATCACTACTTTAACCAAGTCAAAAACCCAGAAACTCTGAACTATATCCAAATCGAACAATTGGGTAAATTTAACATCACATTGTATGTACCTTCGCAGCAGTGGGTGTAAAATCCTTTGCTTTTCCTTTGAAATCTGCTTTTTCTTGTCCTGGAATTCAAACCGAATAGATGGAAGCTACCAACCCAGCAAACTCCATAAATTAATAAAATGGGTATCTAATTTCGCTTAATAAAAAAAAGCCTAATAAAATATTTTCATAAAAGTTAATAACTCCAGAATTTACTTTCCAAGAGATGGGGTTGGTAGCTTCCATCTATTCGATTTGAAGTGGGCCTGCGAAAAGAAAGTCCTTTGATGACCAAAGAGGAAGACGGAGAAAAACTCATCTCTCAAAAACCCTTTCAGCCAAGCGGTTTTGCTGCGAAAATTACAAAATCACACACAATTTCAGCATAAACCTTGAAACTAAGGAAACGACTTAACACTATAACAATTCGAAAGCATTGAAATTTGAATCACAATTATTACAATTTCAGCTAGATTGTGACTATAATTTGTCAGTAGCTCGATCGCCTCTTGCTCTTACATGAGTGTCGTCTTTCAGAGGACATGGTGGCTGCAACAAATTAACAGGACAACTTTCATTTCCCACTACCTTAACTAATGCTCCATTGAACAGTAAAAAAACCCAAAAATTCTGAACTAAATCCAAATCGAAAAATTAGGTAAATTTAACATCATGATGTACCGTTACAGCATTGGGTCTATTGCAAAGAAAGTATTAAAAGAACATGAGGGCTACTCTAGTGGACTTTCATTTAATCAAACCCAGCAGAATACTTATATTCCTACGAACTAATTGTATGGATAAAAAATCCAATTGAGATTCAAGTATTCAAAGCAAATCCAAAGAAGAAGCCAAAAAGAAACCTATCATTCCAGAAGCCAGCAACCCTAGGAACTTTGTGATGGGGAAAAGATGTGTGACACTTGTCTGATCCAGGATCCTCTCCTGAGCAGATGGAGAGGATCCTCCTTACCAGGGCCTATCAGACCGTTCATTTTTTATCCAACGGTTATAAAAAGAAAGCCTATCTAAAAATTATAATAATTATAACCGTTGAATAAAAAATGAACTGCCCGATAAGCCTAGTCAGAGAATCCTCTTCATCTGCTCAGAAGAGGATCCTGATCCTAATATCACGACGTTTACAACCCGCACTAAGTCACAGGATAGCATTATAGTAAAGACTCAGTTATATCACCAACAATACTCACCGGGACTTTCTTCTGAGTCCAAAAGCTTGTCTGATCCAAAAGCTGTTAAAGCAGCTTTAACAGCCTTAAAAGAATACTCTATCCAATCATAATAAAAAAAAAAAACAAACTCAGAACACAATATCCCTTGTATGCTATTCAACACTGACATAAGCATCTTATTGTTACACCCATACAAATTTAAGTTGGTAATTTCTGCCATTTTCCTCAGATTTCTCAGCGTCCAATAAAGGGATCCAGTTCAACAATCGGAATAAGTTGACTATCTGTTTGCGGCCGCCAAGAAACCGAAAACCCATACAAATTTAGCTACTTAATTTGACTGATGTACAATTGAGCTAGCAAATTTACACACCAACCAGAACCCAGCACAAACAAATTAAACATCCGCTTCTATAATTTTGAATTTCTCCCTAGATTTCAGCGTTAAAACAAAATAATGAGAAAATAATTAAATGGGTTTTGATCTATGTGACCCATAAAACCCTAAAAAACCAAAAACCCACAAATCTGCCATCTCTAAGGGACCATCCGAGATTCAAATCGAAGAATCGCCCATAAGGTATTGGAGATTATCACATACCGACTTGTAAAAGACGACATTCCAAGACTCATGATCTGAAATCTTCGATTTCTGAGCTTCTCCTTCTCTGGTTTTCGGAGAACCAAGAATTTCAATCTTTTAACGGTGAACAACAGAAAAAGTGATGGAGGAAAATGGGAGTCTCACGTGTCACAAAATTCATCTCCATTTGACAGCAAGACAAACGGCCAAAATTGGAATAACATAAATTAAACAGGGGCAAATCGATTGTACGCTGTTCAATGAACAGTGTTTTAGTTCATTCTCCCTTTTAGAATATACTAGCCTTTCTGTTAAAAAAACCTTGCACGAAAGACCTTTTTTACATCACAGCATGCTATATGTGACATACAAAGTTTTTATCCCAAGAGCTATTTGTAACAAAAGAACTATTTTAGATAGCCGCTTGTGGGTATGAAAAATCTTAAACCTTCCAAGGGCTATTAGTAATCACTTAATAAAAGATGACCTTAATTATTTGGGTCTACGTCATTGCAAAAATCTCTTGAACCTTCCAAATCATGTACAAAAATAAACGCTTTTACTCAATTGTGCCACGAGCCTGTACAAATGAAATATGGGGATTGAGCAAATGGTCAATTACATCATAAATTAAACCAGAATTTGATCATTGATTTAGATGTCATCACCTTTTCACATTTTCAACTTGCAATGTAAAGGCATCACCCTCACAAACAACTGTAGTACAAAAAGCAAGATTATAATTTCATTCTTCCTGATTCAAAAGATTCACAAATCCTGGGAACATATTTAAAAAAAAAAAACAATCTTTAACCAAAATCAGAGCTTAACCTAAAAAATGGTCATCACTCCGCATGCATAAACGTTGCATTCTTCCACTCCACTCCATGCAACTCGAAAACAGCTACCGAAAGAAGTTCAAGAACGCGGCAGCTTTCATGCGTGTATTTCCAGCACTTCGGTCAGCAACACCACGACAAGCTGAAAAGCCGTAGTACTTGGCTTTTACAGGAATGCGGGTTGATCCTTAACTTCAACTAAACGAAAACTTGAAAAGCTATCTGTCAACTGCAATGACTCTCCTTCCTAGAGTAGATGCTGAGGAGCTTGAGCATCGACCGAAAGCTAGAACCTTGTCACTGTTGTTTGTTGAGCCGCCTTCAACTGCTTCAACTTGGCCGTTAGAATACTCCACAGAATCTTGTTTTCTCTTTTAGTATCATCAGTTTCACCATCATCGCCAAACTCAAAATCATGAGCTAAACTATCTTTGTTGCAGGCTTTCTTGAGTTCACCTTTTCTGATTTCAACGTTGCTTTTAAGAACATCCTTCTTTTCTTCCACACTCTAAGAGGTCGCACTGTCTGAGCTTTTGCAAGAATTACTGCCGCTGATTGGGAGAAAATCCTGTGCATTGTCCACATGCTTAGAAGTATCAATTTTAGAGCCGCTGTCGGCTATCTTGAGTCCACGTTTTCTAATTATAACCCTGCTTGGAAAAGCAACCTTCCTCTCTTCCACATTCTCAGAAGTACCAAAGCTTTTGTCAACATTACTGTCGCTGATTAGATGAACATCCTTCACATCTTCCACATGCTTAGAAGTATCAAATTTAGAGCGGTTGATTGCTCTCTTGAGGACACGTTTTCTAATTCCACCGCTGCTTGCAAGAACATCCTTTCTCTCTTCCACATTGCCAGAGGTGCCAATGCTTTTGCAAACCTTACTACCGCTGATTGGAAAAGAATCCTGAGCATCGCCCACATGCTTAGAACTATTAATATCAGAGTGGTTGTTGGCTGCCTTGAGCTCACATTTTCTGCTTGGAACAAGATCCTTGCTAATTGTATCTTCCACATTCTCAGAAGTACGAATGTCAGAACTGTTGAAAACACTACTACCGCTGATTTGAAGAGCATCTATCCTTTCACCCACATGCTTGGAAGCATTAACATCAGAGCTTTTGAAACTATTACAAAGTATAAAAAGTCGCTCTCCAAATCCCAAATTCAGGTCCCGAAATTCTAGAGAAGATTCTGGCTTTGTGAAGCAACCAACAGTGCCAAAAGATGCCTCAGACAATTTCCTGGATCTGTGCTCTTGAGATGGTTCTTGCTTGTCCAAGCAATCCATGGTGTCAAGAGATACCTCGGACTGTTTATTACTGGATTCATGGTGGTTATCACCAACACCAGCATCTACACAAATAGCAACTTCTTTGGCTCCACTTTGCAACTCAGAGTTTAGATTCCTTGAGCTGCCTATTACATTACTGATGCTAAGATTACCACTTTCCGCACAAAGTTCAACTATTGGAAGCAAATCCAATTCATTGCCTTTTGCACATTCAATTGCACAAAATGCATTTTCTGTTCCAGAATTTGGTTCAGCTAATCGCAGGGCTGACTTCTGAACAGTGATGTGACTGTTATCATTACAATCTTGAGACGATTTGTTCACAATAGGAACCTTATAATCTGAGTCTTTTTGAACATTTGATTTTTTGTCTCCTTATGGGATTGCAAGGCTAACTCCGCCTGTGTAAGTTTATCTTACATTGCCGGTCCCAAGCCCGGATAAAGGAGGAGGGGGAGGGCGTCAGGTAGTCGACAGCTGACACTCCACAGTTACGTCGAATCCTTATGACAATGAATCCAGAACGAAATCGCACTAAAGCTAGGACGTCACCCGTAAGTGGCGCGCTGTGTGGCCCGAGCACAGTGATAAGTGAGCAAGGGTCGCTGTATCTCCATCGGCACCCGGATGCAGTGTTAAATGAGCAAGGGGACCATAGAAACTTCTTTTCGAACGACTCCACTCAAAGTTGTTTGGGAGCATATGCTCCTATCAACTTTACACAGGACACACAAAAGAAGTACTTTGATCCTATTAGACGGTGGATGGTGAAGAAGTTAGGACAGAAGGGTAGAGTTCAAGAGAGTAGAATGCGTTTAGGAACGTGGAATATAGGAACCTTAACGGGAAAATCTATGGAAATAGTGGAAGTTATGGTGAGGAGAAGGATAAATATTATGTGCCTACAAGAAACTAAGTGGGTTGGTCTTAAGGCAAAGGATCTAGAAAACTCAGGGTTTAAGCTTTGGTATTCGGGCACAAATAGAACGAGAAACGGTGTTGGCATCATTGTGGACAAGACCTTGACACAAGATGTTGTAGATGTCAAGAGGGTAGGAGATAGAATCATGGCAATCAAGATTGTAATAGGATAAGAACTCATCAATGTGATTAGTGCGTACGCACCTCAAGTAGGGTTGGATACGAGTTTGAAGGAGAAATTTTGGGAAGACCTGGGAGACTTGGTGCAAGGAATTGCTCAGACGGAGAAGTTATTTATAGGAGGAGATTTAAATGGACACGTGGGCAGAGAGACAGGCAACTATGGAGGTTTTCATGGTGGCCATGGTTTTGGGGAGAGAAATGAGGATGGGGAAGCTATCTTGGATTTTGCAATGGCATATGATCTCTTCTTAGCCAACACCTTCTTTAAGAAGAGAGAAGAACATGTGATCACCTACAAGAGTGGGTCGTAAAAAACACAAATAGATTTTCTTCTAATGAGGAAAGGGGATCGTATAACTTGTAAGGATTGCAAAGTTATACCGGGGGAGAGCTTGGCTAATCAACATCGCTTGTTGGTGATGGATGTACATATCAAAAGAGTGAGAAAAAAAGAACAAGACTTGGAAGTGCCCAATGACTAGATGGTGGAATCTAAAAGGAGAAAAACAAGTCATTTTCAAAGAGCAAGTAATCACCCAGTGTGTGTGGGATAGAGAGGGGGAAGCTAGCCAAAGGTGGGATTCCATGGCTAGCTGTATCCGAAAAGTAGCAAAAGAGGTATTAGGAGAGTCCAAGGAAGAAAATATCGGTAATATCGGAAATATCGGTAGTCCGAAAACACGGAAATATCGATGGAAATATCGGGATAATATCGATATCGATAAAAATTACATGGAAACCACGGAAATTGTAAGAAAAACTTGGAAATTTTTATTGAAACTTTGCAGGATGTTTATTTAGTCAATTATCTATTAGTTTATCACAAAAAATTGGAAGGAAATGCATTGCATGATGGATTTAACATTATCAAGTTGATTATATAGCGAGCTGACAAACATTGTGAGTGTAGAAAATATGTAGAAATTAATGAAAGAAGTCTAAACACACCATAATCATTTATATATAATGAATTAGTACAATATTTTACACTTTATACATTGTATGGTAAGATACATGAGTGACTTAGTACCACATAGAGTTTCTATGAGGTTCAAAATTTTCACTATCTTCATCATCTCTATGTGTAGAGTGAGTGTATTTTGAAGAGTAGTTAGCAACCATGACAATGGTTTTCAAGAACCAAAACCCAAAAGTCAATAGGAAACCGAATACTTCGGTATTTTTCGGGATTGCCAAACAAATGGGATTTGGAAACCAATCCCATATCGAAAATTTCGGTATTTTTCGAGATGGGATTCCCGAACTTCATGATGGTTTTGGTTTGGGATTTTTCGGTTTGGGTTTGAGACTTTTTCGGTTTGGTTTGGGATTTTCCGGAATTTTTTCCAGCCCTACCATGTAAGTGACCAAATAAAAAATAGAAAAATTAAAAACCACATGCCATTGACTAAGTAATTAATTGACACAATTTAAAATATAATACCACAAAAAATTTGGAAAATGTGCAAATTTGTTTCTTGTAAAAAGAATTCAAAACAAAAGAATATATATAAATATTGTAGCATATTATCACAACAACATAAGTGGTATAGTGGTTAAGGTGTTAAGGAGTTAAGTGGGAGGGGTTCGAACCCCTCTGTGCTCAAAATTGTGACTTTTCAAAATTTTCAGGAATTTTTGGCCTAATATCGTGATATTATAGATAATATCGCGATATTATACGATATTATAGATAATATCGCGATATTTTGACGAAAACTCATTGGATACTCATTAAAATATCGGTAACTCAAAAAAACGAAAATATCGCCGATATATCGACGATATTTTGGATATTTTCTTCCATGGGAGAGTCCAAGGGCTTTGCTCCACACCAAAAAGAATCTTGGTGGTGGAATGATGAGGTACAAACAAAGGTGAAGGCTAAGAAGGAATGTTGTAAAGCCTTATACAAGGATAGGACCGATGAAAATGGTGAAAGGTATAGAAGAGCGAAGCAAGAGGCGAAGAAAGCTGTGAGAGAATCTAAGTTAGCGGCTTATGACAATATGTATAAGCGACTAGATACCAAAGAAGGAGAGTTGGATATCTATAAACTAGCTAGAGCAAGGGCAAAGAAGACAAGGGACCTAAACCAAGTGAGGTGCATCAAGGATGAGGATGGAAAGGTTCTTGCTATAGAGAACGCGGTCAAAGACAGATGGAGAGGTTATTTTCATAATCTTTTCAATGAAGGACATGAAAGGAGTACTCCTTTAGGAGAGTTGAGTAACTCAGAAGAGTGTAGAAACTACTCCTTTTATCGTCGAATCAGGAAGGAAGAAGTGGTTGTAGCTTTGAAGAAGATGAAGCATAGAAAAGCAGTGGGCCCAGACAATATACCGATTGAAGTGTGGAAAGCCTTGGGAGAGACAGGTATAGCATGGCTCACTGACCTTTTCAATAGGATTTTGAAAACGAAGAAGATGCCAAACGAGTGGCGAAAGAGCACCTTGGTGCCTATTTACAAGAATAAGGGCGACGTACAAAATTGCATGAACTATAGGGGTATTAAGCTAATGAGTCATACAATGAAGCTCTGGGAGAGAGTCATTGAGCATAGATTGAGGCAAGAGACACGGGTTTCGGACAACCAATTCGGGTTCATGCCAGGGCGCTCAACCATGGAGGCAATCTATCTCTTACGAAGATTGATGGAAAGATATAGAGATGGGAAAAAGGATTTACACATGGTCTTTATAGATTTGGAAAAAGCGTATGATCGGGTCCTAAGAGACATTCTTTAGAGGATTTTAGAGAAGAAAGGAGTACGAATAGCATATATCCAAGCTATAAAGGATATGTATGAAGGAGCAAAGACTGTCGTAAGAACTCATGAAGGACAAACCGAAAGCTTCCCCATAACTGTAGGATTACATCAAGGCTCATCCTTAAGTCCTTACCTTTTTGCGTTGGTAATGGATGAGTTAACATGACATATTCAAGATGATATTCCTTGGTGTATGCTTTTCGCAGACGATATAGTGTTGATAGATGAAACTCAGGAATGGGTAAATGCGAAGCTTAACCTTTGGAGAGAAGTGTTGGAAGCTAAAGGTCTTCGCCTAAGCCGATCAAAGACAGAATATATGGAGTGCAAGTTCAGTGCAAATGGAGGCCAAAATGAGTTAGGGGTGAGGATCGGAGATCAGGAAATACCAAAGAGCCACCGTTTTCGCTACCTAGGATCTATCTTGCAAAAGAACGGAGAATTAGATGGAGATCTCAACCATAGAATACAAGCTGGATGGATGAAGTGGAAGAGTGCATCCGGCGTCTTGTGTGATCGTCGTATGTCACTGAAGCTTAAGGGAAAATTTTATAGGACGGCAATAAGGCCGGCGATGCTGTATGGCACAGAATGTTGGGCGGTGAAGCATCAACACGTACACAAAATGGGTGTAGCGGAGATGAGGATGCTTTGTTGGATGTGTGGGCACACGAGAAATGATAAGATTAGGAATGAGGATATCCGAGGTAAAGTAGGAGTAGCCGAAATTGAAGGAAAACTGAGAGAAAATCGATTACGGTGGTTTGGACATGTGCAAAGAAGGTCTACTGACGCTCCGGTTAGAAGATGCGACTACGGGACAGAGGTTCAGGGCCGAAGGGGTAGAGGAAGACCTAAGAAAACTTTGGAAGAGACTCTAAGAAAAGACTTAGAGTACTTGGATCTAACGGAGGACATGACACATGATCGAGCACAATGGCGTTCTAAGATTCATATAGCCGACCCGACTCAGTGACTTGAATTTTTCAAGTCTTCAATCGAGAAGTTTTCCCCACTCGGGAAATTAAGGGAACACTACCTCAACCTACATGCTCCACTCACAAAGCTTCAACATACAAGCTTCAACAAAAGAAAAATTCAAAGAACTTAGTGAAGAAGGCTTTAGTGTATTTAACACAATACGTTGAAATGAAACAAAGCTTATTTATTGATATCTCTAAGAAGTTACAAATATGTACATATACACGAGTCAAAATAAACAAACAAGAGGGAGCCTTCACAAAGGTTGCTTAGGAGAAGTCTCAGCAGTCGGCAGAGCCCTAGAAAGAGAAGGCACCGGAGGGGGATCATTCGGAGCCTCAGTATTGGACAACATCCTAGAAGGAGGAGGCATCGGAGGTTGATCATTTGGAGCTTCATTACGCGGTACAGCCCCAGAAGACGAAGGCAATAAATGCCTTTGGAACAAACCCACAAACCTCTGATGATCATGTAAAATCTGACCATCAGATTCCTTCATCTGGTCAAGCTTCCTCTTCATGTTTGTAGCATAGTCATGTGCGAGCCGGTGCAACTGTTTATTCTCATGCTTGAGCCCTCTAATCTCCTGTTTGAGACTCATCACTTAAGCCGCCAATGATTCAACTTGGCGGGTTCGAGCAAATAGGCGTTGGGCCATATTAGACACAGAACCTGCACACTGAACACTGAGAGCCAGAGAATCCTTAACAGCCAACTCATCAGACCGTTTGGAAAGTAGTCTGTTATCTTTGGGAGTGAGAAGGTTCCTGGCCACCACCGCAGCGGTCATATCATTTTTCATCACGGAATCCCCAACGGTAAGAGGACCCAGTAGGGGATAAGAAGGATGAGCGCCATATGTTGTCTGGAGAAGGCGTGGCTGCCTCTTCAACAAGGTTCAAGTCAAAACGACGGTCGGAGGGGCCAGACATTTTCAAAGGTGTTGAAGAGAAAAGAGGTCAGACAAATCAAGATCTTAGAAATGCAAGAAGGGAGCTTCTACTGGTGGAGATTCAAGTGTGCTTTGGAACTTAATACCAGCCTCTATAAAAATCTGCACTCGATAGAGCTTCAGAAATCGAAGAGGCGCCTACTAAGAAATCGAAAAGGCGTTTGCTTTCTCAAAAGTTGGGATGCTCAGAGACCACAAAGGCCGATCTCAGGAATCGAAGAGGCGTTTTCTTTCTCAAAAGCTGGACTGCTCAAAGACCACGAAGGTTGATCGCAGAAATCGAAGAGACGCTTGCTTTCTCAAAAGTTGGGTTGCTCAGAGACCACGAGGGTCGATCTCAGAAATCGAAGAAGCACCTGCTTTTTCAGCCTTGTCAGCACCTGTCACATGCACACTCAACTTTGCGGAAATTACGGGCATTCTGTCGAAGATTTCTGGTGAAGTAGAAAGCACGTGAATGTTACTGTTCAATCATCCACTTTCCACACGCAACATCAGCTCACGGGTACCACAGATAACTTTGCCAAAAATCTCTGACAAAGTTTAGACACATGAAGCTTGCAGCTCCCATTACATCGCTATGACCAAGAAGGGTAAAAGAATAGCAAAGAAACAGCACTAACAAAGTTTAGACACATAAGTTTTGAAGGTCTAGCTACCATATTATTACCCACAAGGGTAAAGGAACAGGACCACTGCTGGATAATTGGAAAGTCCCTGTGTGTCAACCTCTGTGCTCCGTGGCAAGGTAGACTAGCAAACAGGCCTAACCTTTACTCACATTCGAGAAAACACTCCCAACAAGATTGCTTGCTTCAAGATCGAAGAGGCACCGTCCTCCGAATCTCGAGAGCTAGACTCCCAACATGATTACTTTCTCAAAAAATGACGAGACATCGTTCTCCGAATCTCGAGAGCCAGACTCCTAGCAGGATTACTTTCTCAAAAATCGAAGAGGCATCGTTCTTTGAATCTCGAGAGACAGATCCCCGACAGGATTGCTTGTTCAAAAACCGAAGAGGCACCGCTTTCTCAACTTCGAGAGCCCCTTAGATAAAGCTTGTCTGTAATTCTCACACCGCTTTCTCAACTTCGAGAGCCAGATCTCCTTGGATAAAGCTTGTCTGTAATCTTCACACGTAACATCAGCTTTCCAGATACCACAGACCACTTTTTCAAAGTGCTCAGACAGAGTTAAAACACGTGAAGCTGACAGCTCCCACTACCGTGCTATGACCAAGCAGGGTAAAAGAATAGTATTACTCCTTCTTGTTAGGGAGACTTCTATATATGTCGACCTTCATCCTCAACGGACAGGCAGACCTGCAAAAATGCTCAACCCTTCCTCATATCTGAGAGGGCACTCCCAACGAAGCCTCTCGAAATACTCAGCTTTCTTTCCCTCCGAGAATACCTCTGCAAACAAGCTACACTAGAGCAAGAATATCTCATATCATCAGGGTTAAAAGCAAGAATATCCCATATCATGCTTTTTCCCTGTCTTTTCCTTTGGCCTTGTTCTTACCTGCAAGACAAGGAGAAAGAGAGCAATCAGTCAGCACTTGGAATCAAGCTTCCAGTCCGGAACTGACT